>NW_027454395.1:0-22500 GCF_040206685.1 Ascaphus truei | reverse complement strand
TTACCTGGCTGCAGGCAGGGCTTGCGGACCCCCCAAATACGTGGCTGAAGGCAGGGCTTGCGGACCCCCGGTTACCTGGCTGCTGGCAGGGCTTGCGGACCCCCCGGTTACCTGGCTGCAGGCAGGTCTTGCGGACCCCCCGATTACGTGGCTGCAGGCAGGGCTTGCTGACCCCCCCGGTTACCTGGCTGCAGGCAGGGCTTGCGGACCCCCCAGTTACGTGGCTGCAGGCAGGGCTTGCGGACCCCCCGGTTACTTGGCTGCAGGCAGGGCTTGCGGACCCCCCGGTTACCTGGCTGCAGGCAGGGCTTGCGGACCCCCCGGTTACCTGGCTGCAGGCAGGGCTTGCGGACCCCCCCCCGGTTACCTGGCTGCAGGCAGGGCTTGCTGACCCCCCCCGGTTACCTGGCTGCAGGCAGGGCTTGCGGACCCCCCCGGTTACCTGGCTGCAGGCAGGGCTTGCGGACCCCCGGTTACCTGGCTGCAGGCAGGGCTTGCGGACCCCCCCCGGTTACCTGGCTGCAGGCAGGGCTTGCTGACCCCCCCGGTTACCTGGCTGCAGGCAGGGCTTGCTGACCCCCCGGTTACCTGGCTGCAGGCAGGGCTTGCGGACCCCCCGGTTACCGGGCTGCAGGCAGGGCTTGCGGACCCCTCGGTTACCTGGCTGCAGGCAGGGCTTGCGGACCCCCCCGGTTACCTGGCTGCAGGCAGGGCGTGCGGACCCCCCGGTTACCTGGCTGGAGGCAGGGCTTGCCCTTGGGCACCCGGTCAGCCCCGCACACGGTGAAGGTGTGAGTGTCGTCGCTCAGCCGCACGGTGACGCCGCGCTCGGGCCGTACATGCAGCACCCGGCCCTGCATCCACACCAGGCCCACCTCCAGCCCGCCGGCGCCTTTCTCCAGCCAGAAGGAACCGGGCCGCCGCCGCACGCATTCCCTCAGCCGCCCCGCTAACATCTTCACCGGCGGGGAGGTAACCTGGAAGCCGGGCCGCGCTGCAGGCCGATCTCCGGCGGCCGCCATGGTCGCCATGGAGACAGCAAAACTGGCGCGCCTTTTCTGACATTGACAGGGGACCAATCGCGGCTACTGTACGAGAGCAGCAACCAATCATAGGAGAGGGGGGCTGGGCTGGTGACCCTGCATTAACCCCTTCCAGGCTGTTAGTGTGACAACCCTCTATAAAGACGTGTCTCTGTGTAATAAACCAATGTCAGAACAATACATGGCGCGCCTGTGTTTGTGTTTATTAAGCAGCAGTGTCACATATTCCAACATCTTTTTATAAATGTCAGGGGTCAAGTCTGCACTATGTCTGGCCCACCATACAGGGGAAAGTGGTTCTTGGGTGAGCCATACTCCAGCTAACAGTAAACAATAATAATAATGACAACAACAAATATAATAAAGTTAATCTTATACTATACTAGCTGAGAGCCCCGGCGTTGCCCGGGATGTTTGTGGTGTGGTGTGGCATTTGGGTGAGGAGTGGTCAACGCGGCCCATGTGCGGTGGTAGTGCTGCTGTGGCTGTACTGATGGTGATTGTATCGGTGTGCTGATTTTGGAGGGTTTGGTGCTGATGTGGGGGTGCGGATGTGGGGGTGCGGATGTGGGTGTGCCGATGGGGAGTGCAAAGGTGCCGATGTGTGGGTGCTGATGGTGTTGATGGGGGCTGGGAATGGCGGGGAGCCGAGAATGCCAGTGTGCTGGGGGGGCATGGGATAGCGGTGTGCTGATGTGGTTTTGCTGGGGATAGTGTGTGTGTGTATACGTGTGTGTGTATACACACGTGTGTGTGTATACACGTGTGTGTGTATACATGTTTGTGTGTGTGTATACATGTTTGTGTGTATACATTGTATGTGTGTGTGTGTGTATACATGTGTACGTGTGTGTGTGTGTGTACGTGTGTGTATACACATGTGTGTGTATACACATGTGTGTATAGACGTGTATACACATGTGTGTGTAGACATTGTGTGTATGTATATATTGTGTGTGTGTGTGTATACATGTGTACGTGTGTGTATACACATGTGTATACACATGTGTGTATACATAGTATGTGTGTGTGTGTGTACATGTGTGTGTGTGTACATTTGTGTGTGTATACATGTTTGTGTGTGTGTATACATGTTTGTGTGTGTGTGTACATTTGTGTGTGTATACATGTTTGTGTGTGTGTATACATGTTTGTGTGTGTGTATACGTGTGTGTGTATACATGTGTGTGTATACACGTGTGTGTGTGTGTGTGTGTGTGTATACATGTGTGTGTGTATACATTATGTGTATGTATACGTGTGTGTGTATGTGTACATGTGCGTGTGTGTATGTCTCCATGTGTGTGTATACACATGTGTATATACACATGTGTATACACGTGTGTATACACGTGTGTGTATACACGTGTGTATACATGTTTGTGTGTATACATAGTATGTGTGTGTGTGTGTATACATGTGTGTGTGTACATTTGTGTGTATACATGTTTGTGTGTGTATACACGTGTGTATGTGTGTGTGTGTGTATACATGTGTGTGTGTATACATGTGTGTGTGTATACATTATGTGTATGTATACATGTGTGTGTGTGTGTACGTGTGTGTATGTGTACATGTGCGTGTGTGTATGTCTCCATGTGTGTGTGTATGTCTCCATGTGTGTGTGTATGTCTCCATGTGTGTGTGTATGTCTCCATGTGTGTGAGTATACGTGTACATGTGTGTGTGTGTACGTGTCTACGTGTACATGTGTGTGTGTCTACGTGCGTGTGTATACGTGTGTGTGTGTCTACGTGTGTGTGTGTATACGTGTGTGTGCGTATACGTGTGTGTGTGTGTGTCTACGTGTGTGTGTGTGTCTACGTGTGTGTGTGTGTCTACGTGTGTGTGTGTGTCTACGTGTGTGTGTGTGTCTACGTGTGTGTGTGTGTCTACGTGTGTGTGTCTACGTGTGTGTGCGTGTGTCTACGTGTGTGTGCGTGTGTCTACGTCTGTGTGCGTGTCTACGTGTGTGTGTGTACACGTGTGTCTACGTGTGTGTTTGTACGTGTGTGTGTTTGTACGTGTGTGTGTGTGTGTATACGTGTGTGTACGTGTGTGTACGTGTGTGTGTGTGTGTGTAAACGTGTGTCTGTGTGTATACGTGTGTGTCTGTGTGTATACGTGTGTGTCTGTGTGTATACGTGTGTGTCTGTGTGTATACGTGTGTGTCTGTGTGTATACGTGTGTGTCTGTGTGTATAGGTGTGTGTGTGTGTGTATAGGTGTGTGTGTGTGTGTGTATAGGTGTGTGTCTGTGTGTATAGGTGTGTCTGTGTGTCTATGTGTGTCTGTGTGTCTACGTGTGCCTGTGTGTATACGTGTGTGTGTGTGTATACGTGTGTCTGTATAGGTGTGTGTGTGTGTGTGTGTGTGTGTGTGTGTGTGCGTGCGTGTGTGTGCGTGCGTGTGTGTCTGTCTACATGTGTGTGTGTGTCTACATGTGTGTGTGTGTCTACATGTGTGTGTGTGTCTACATGTGTGTGTCTGTGGACGTGTGTGTGTGCCTACATGTGTGTGTGTGTGCCTACATGTGTGTGTGTGCGCCTACATGTGTGTGTGTGTGTGGTCTCTGTGTGTGTGTGTGTCTCTGTGTATGTGTATGTGTATGTGTATGTATATATATATATATATATATATATATATATATATAGTGTGTGTGTGTGTGTATGTATGGAGGGTTGAGGCTGGCAATGAAGGAATGGGGGGGTGTGGGGGGAGAGCTGCTTACCTTGCAGTCGGCAGCATGTTCCTCGAGGTGAGGCCTCCTGCAGGGCGGGAGCCCCCCCGCTGCCTCCGGCTCGAGGTGAGGCCTCCTGCAGGGCGGGAGCCCCCCCGCTGCCTCCGGCTCGAGGTGAGGCCTCCTGCAGGGCGGGAGCCCCCCCGCTGCCCTCCGGCTCGAGGTGAGGCCTCCTGCAGGGCGGGAGCCCCCCCGCTGCCTCCGGCTCGAGGTGAGGCCTCCTGCAGGGCGGGAGCCCCCCCGCTGCCTCCGGCTCGAGGTGAGGCCTCCTGCAGGGCGGGAGCCCCCCCGCTGCCCCCCGGCTCGAGGTGAGGCCTCCTGCAGGGCGGGAGCCCCCCGCTGCCCCCCCGGCTCGAGGTGAGGCCTCCTGCAGGGCGGGAGCCCCCCCGCTGCCTCCGGCTCGAGGTGAGGCCTCCTGCAGGGCGGGAGCCCCCCGCTGCCTCCGGCTCGAGGTGAGGCCTCCTGCAGGGCGGGAGCCCCCCCGGCTCGAGGTGAGGCCTCCTGCAGGGCGGGAGCCCCCCCGCTGCCCTCCGGCTCGAGGTGAGGCCTCCTGCAGGGCGGGAGCCCCCCCGCTGCCTCCGGCTCGAGGTGAGGCCTCCTGCAGGGCGGGAGCCCCCCGCTGCCCTCCGGCTCGAGGTGAGGCCTCCTGCAGGGCGGGAGCCCCCCCGCTGCCCCCCGGCTCGAGGTGAGGCCTCCTGCAGGGCGGGAGCCCCCCCGCTGCCCTCCGGCTCGAGGTGAGGCCTCCTGCAGGGCGGGAGCCCCCCCGCTGCCCCCCGGCTCGAGGTGAGGCCTCCTGCAGGGCGGGAGCCCCCCCGCTGCCTCCGGCTCGAGGTGAGGCCTCCTGCAGGGCGGGAGACCCCCCGCTGCCTCCGGCTCGAGGTGAGGCCTCCTGCAGGGCGGGAGCCCCCCCGGCTCGAGGTGAGGCCTCCTGCAGGGCGGAGCCCCCCCCGCTGCCCTCCGGCTCGAGGTGAGGCCTCCTGCAGGGCGGGAGCCCCCCCCCCTGCCTCCGGCTCGAGGTGAGGCCTCCTGCAGGGCGGGAGCCCCCCGCTGCCCCCCGGCTCGAGGTGAGGCCTCCTGCAGGGCGGGAGCCCCCCCGCTGCCCTCCGGCTCGAGGTGAGGCCTCCTGCAGGGCGGGAGCCCCCCCGCTGCCCTCCGGCTCGAGGTGAGGCCTCCTGCAGGGCGGGAGCCCCCCCGCTGCCCTCCGGCTCGAGGTGAGGCCTCCTGCAGGGCGGGAGCCCCCCCGCTGCCCGCCCGGCTCGAGGTGAGAGGCCTCCTGCAGGGCGTGAGCCCCCCGCTGCCCTCCGGCTCGAGGTGAGGCGGCGGTGCCGAGGAGCGTTGCAGGGCGGCGCCGGGTAGGCTGGTCTTTGCTGTGAGGGGGGTGGGAGAGGTGAGCCGGTGCCGAGGAGCGTGCGGCGAGGCCCGTGGGTATGCTGCCTCACCCATCCGGCCGCTCCCACGTGGATGTGAGGCGGGAGGCAGCGTGTTGTGGCCGCTCCCCCGCGTGTGTCCCGGGCGCTCGGCTCCGCTCCCCCGCTGACTGTAGCGGCGCCGGGTGTGAGCTTGGGGGGGGGGGGGGTGTGTGAGCTTGGGGGGGGGGTGTGAGCTTGGGGGGGGGTGAGGTGTGTGTGAGCTTGGGGGGGGGGGGGGGTGTGTGTGTGTGTGTGTGTGTGTGTGGGTGTGTGTGTGTGTGTGTGTGTGTGTGTGTGTGTGTGTGTGTGTGTGGTGTGTGTGTGTGTGTGTGTGTGTGTGTGTGTGTGTGTGTTGTGTGTTTTTTTTTTTTTGTGACCTTTGGCCCGTCACTCCGCCTCAGGCCAATGCGAGGTGTGGGGGGCGGGCCAAGGGGGTGGTGTTAGTGTGTGAGGCCAATGAGAGGTGTGTGCGGGGGCGGGCGGCCCATGGGACCAATGAGATTGCCGCTAGGGACACCGACATCCAGCAGGCAGGCAGGCATGCATGCATGCAGGCAGGCAGGCAGGCAAACATACAGTGCTTTCACTAATATAGTATAAGATATATATAGTATATATATATACATACACATACACATACACATACACAGAGACACACACACACACAGAGACCACACACACACACACATGTAGGCGCACACACACACATGTAGGCACACACACACACATGTAGGCACACACACACGTCCACAGACACACACATGTAGACACACACACACATGTAGACACACACACACATGTAGACACACACACACATGTAGACACACACACACGCACACACACACACACACACACACACACACACACACACACAACACACCTATACAGACACACGTATACACACACACACACGTATACACACAGGCACACGTAGACACACAGACACACGTAGACACACAGACACACCTATACACACAGACACACACCTATACACACACACACACACACCTATACACACACACACACACCCTATACACACAGACACACACGTATACACACAGACACCACGTATACACACAGACACACACGTATACACACAGACACACACGTATACACACAGACACACACGTATACACACAGACACACGTTTACACACACACACACACACGTACACACACGTACACACACGTATACACACGTATACACACGTACAAACACACACACGTACAAACACACACGTAGACACACGTGTACACACACACACGTAGACACGCACACAGACGTAGACACACGCACACACACGTAGACACACGCACACACACGTAGACACACACCACGTAGACACACACACACACGTAGACACACACACACACGTAGACACACACACACACGTAGACACACACACACACGTAGACACACACACACACGTAGACTCACACACACACGTATACGCACACACACGTATACACACACGTAGACACACACACACGTATACACACGCACGTAGACACACACACATGTACACGTAGACACGTACACACACACACATGTACACGTATACTCACACACATGGAGACATACACACACACATGGAGACATACACACACACATGGAGACATACACACACACATGGAGACATACACACACGCACATGTACACATACACACACGTACACACACACACACATGTATACATACACATATGTATACACACACACATGTATACACACACACATGTATACACACACACACACATACACACGTGTATACACACACAAACATGTATACACACAAATGTACTCACACACATGTATACACACACACACACATACTATTGTATACACACAAACATGTATACACACGTGTATACACACGTGTATACACACGTGTATACACACGTGTATACACATGTGTATATACACATGTGTATACACACACATGGAGACATACACACACGCACATGTACACATACACACACACGTATACATACACATAATGTATACACACACACATGTATACACACACACACACACACACACACGTGTATACACACACATGTATACACACACACGTATACACACACACAAACCTGTATACACACACACAAACATGTATACACACACAAATGTACACACACACACAAACATGTATACACACACACAAACATGTATACACACACAAATGTACACACACACACATGTACACACACACACACATACTATGTATACACACATGTGTATACACATGTGTATACACACACGTACACATGTATACACACACACACACAATATATACATACACACAATGTCTACACACACATGTGTATACACGTCTATACACACATGTGTATACACACACATGTGTATACACACACGTACACACACACACACACGTACACATGTATACACACACACACACATACAATGTATACACACAAACATGTATACACACACACAAACATGTATACACACACACGTGTATACACACACACGTGTGTATACACACACACGTATACACACACACACTATCCCCAGCAAAACCACATCAGCACACCGCTATCCCATGCCCCCCCAGCACACTGGCATTCTCGGCTCCCCGCCATTCCCAGCCCCCATCAACACCATCAGCACCCACACATCGGCACCTTTTGCACCTCCCCATCGCACACCCACATCCGCACCCCCACATCCGCACCCCCACATCAGCACCCAAACCCTCCAAAATCAGCACACCGATACAATCACCATCAGTACAGCCACAGCAGCACTACCACCGCACATGGGCCGCGTTGACCACTCCTCACCCAAATGCCACACCCACACCACAAACATCCCGGGCAACGCCGGGGCTCTCAGCTAGTATATATATATATATATATATATATATATATAGTGTGTGTGTGTGTGTATGTATGGAGGGTTGAGGCTGGCAATGAAGGGAATGGGGGGGTGTGGGGGGGAGAGCTGCTTACCTTGCAGTCGGCAGCATGTTCCTCGAGGTGAGGGCCTCCTGCAGGGGGCGGGGAGCCCCCCCGGGAGCCCCCCCCGCTGCCTCCGGCTCGAGGTGAGGCCTCCTGCAGGGCGGGGAGCCCCCCCCGCTGCCTCCGGCTCGAGGTGAGGCCTCCTGCAGGGCGGGAGCCCCCCCGCTGGCCTCCGGCTCGAGGTGAGGCCTCCTGCAGGGCGGGAGCCCCCCCCGCTGCCTCCGGCTCGAGGTGAGGCCTCCTGCAGGGCGGGAGACCCCCCGCTGCCTCCGGCTCGAGGTGAGGCTCCTGCAGGGCGGAGCCCCCCGGCCGAGGTGAGGCCTCCTGCAGGGCGGGAGCCCCCCCCGCTGCCCTCCGGCTCGAGGTGAGGCCTCCTGCAGGGCGGGAGCCCCCCCCCCCGCTGCCTCCGGCTCGAGTGAGGCCTCCTGGCAGGGCGGGAGCCCCCCCGCTGCCCCCCCGGCTCGAGGTGAGGCCTCCTGCAGGGCGGGAGCCCCCCCGCTGCCCTCCGGCTCGAGGTGAGGCCTCCTGCAGGGCGGGAGCCCCCCCGCTGCCCTCCGGCTCGAGGTGAGGCCTCCTGCAGGGCGGGAGCCCCCCCGCTGCCCTCCGGCTCGAGGTGAGGCGGCGGTGCCGAGGAGCGTTGCAGGCGGCGCCGGGTAGGCTGGTCTTTGCTGTGAGGGGGGTGGGAGAGGGTGAGCCGGTGCCGAGGAGCGTGCGGCGAGGCCCGTGGGTATGCTGCCTCACCCATCCGGCCCGCTCCCACGTGGATGTGAGGCGGGAGGCAGCGTGTTGTGGCCGCTCCCCCGCGTGTGTCCCGGGCGCTCGCTCCGCTCCCCCGCTGACTGTAGCGGCGCCGGGGTGTGAGCTTGGGGGGGGGGGGGGGGGGGTGTGTGAGTGGGGGTGTGAGCTGGGGGGGGGTGTGAGCTTGGGGGGGGGGTGAGGGGGGGGTGTGAGCTTGGGGGGGGGTGAGGTGTGTGTGAGCTTGGGGGGGGGGGTGTGTGTGTGTGTGTGTGTGTGTGTGTGTGTGTGTGTTTTTTTTTTTGTTTTTTTTTTTTTGTGGACCTTTGGCCCGTCACTCCGCCTCAGGCCAATGCGAGGTGTGGGGGGCGGCCAAGGGGGTGGTGTGAGTGTGTGAGGCCAATGAGAGGTGTGCGGGGGCGGGCGGCCCATGGACCAATGAGATTGCCGCTAGGGACACCGGACATCCAGCAGGCAGGCAGGCATGCATGCATGCAGGCAGGCAGGCAGGCAGGCAAACATACAGTGCTTTCACTAATATAGTATAAGATTAGTGAAAGCACTGTATGTTTGCCTGCCTGGATGTCCGGTGTCCCTAGGGGAAATCTCATTGGTCCCTTGGGTCGCCCGCCCCGCACACCTCTCATTGGCCTGAGGCGGAGTGACGGCCCACACACACACAACACAGCAGCTCTATACACACACACACACACACACACAACACAACACAGCAGCTCTATACACACACACACACACACAACACAGCAGCTCTATACACACACACACACACACAACACAGCAGCTCTATACACACACACACACACACACAACACAGCAGCTCTATACACACACACACACCACAACACAGCAGCTCTATACACACACACACACACAACACAGCAGCTCTATACACACACACACACACAACACAGCAGCTCTATACACACACACACACACAACACAGCAGCTCTATACACACACACACACAACACAGCAGCTCTATACACACACTCACACACAACACAGCAGCTCTATACACACACACACACACACAACACAGCAGCTCTATACACACTCACACACACACAACACAGCAGCTCTATACACACACACACACACACACAACACAGCAGCTCTATACACACACACACACACACACAACACAGCAGCTCTATACACACACACACACACACACAACACAGCAGCTCTATACACACACACACACAACACAGCAGCTCTATACACACACACACACACACAACACAGCAGCTCTATACACACACACACACACACACAACACAGCAGCTCTATACACACACCACACACACACACACACACAACACAGCAGCTCTATACACACACACACACACACACAACACAGCAGCTCTATACACACACACACACACAACACAGCAGCTCTATACACACACACACACACAACACAGCAGCTCTATACACACACACACACACAACACAGCAGCTCTATACACACACACACACACAACACAGCAGCTCTATACACACACACACACACAACACAGCAGCTCTATACACACACACACAACACAACACAGCAGCTCTATACACACACACACACACACAACACAGCAGCTCTATACACACACACACACACAACACAGCAGCTCTATACACACACACACACACACACAACACAGCAGCTCTATACACACACACACACACACACAACACAGCAGCTCTATACACACCACACACACACACACAACACAGCAGCTCTATACACACACACACACAACACAGCAGCTCTATACACACACACACACACACAACACAGCAGCTCTATACACACACACACACACACACAACACAGCAGCTCTATACACACACACACACACACACACACACACACAACACAGCAGCTCTATAACACACACACACACACACAACACAGCAGCTCTATACACACACACACACACACACACACACAGCAGCTCTATACACACACACACACACAACCACAGCAGCTCTATACACACACACACACACAACACAGCAGCTCTATACACACACTCACACCACAACACAGCAGCTCTATACACACACACACACACAACACAGCAGCTCTATACACACACACACACACACAACACAGCAGCTCTATACACACACACACACACAACACAGCAGCTCTATACACACACACACACACAACACAGCAGCTCTATACACACACACACACACACACACAACACAGCAGCTCTATACACACACACACACACACACACACAACACAGCAGCTCTATACACACACACACACACACACACACACAACACAGCAGCTCTATACACACACACCCTCTGTCCGCCCCCCTCCCCCCCCCCTCACGTGCGCCATCCTGCACTGGCTCCGGACGGGAAGCGCGGCCCTCCTACCCCAGCCGCTCCCTTACCTCCCCGGCGCTACCACCCGCTCAGGTAAGTCACTGTGCGTCCCGCCTCAGCCTCAGGCCCACTGCGCGTCCCGCCTCAGCCTCAGGCCCACTGCGCGTCCGCCTCAGCCTCAGGCCCACTGCGCGTCCCGCCTCAGCCTCAGGCCCCTGCGCGTCCGCCTCAGCCTCAGGCCCACTGCGCGTCCCGCCTCAGCCTCAGGCCCACACAGGGCGCTTCCTACCGCCGCTCAGCCAGACGCCACATCGAGCGGGCGCCGGGGGGGGGGGGAGCGTGAGTCTTAGGCCCACACAGGGCGCTTCCTGCAGCCGCCTGCACGCCTCACTCAGCAGGACGGCACATCGGGGGACCAAGCGGCCGCCGGGGGGGGGAGCGCGAGTCACAGGGAACGGGGGGGGGGGGAGTCACGGGGAACGGGGGGGGGGGGGGAAATGCCCATACATAATTATGACAATACATATGCCCACCGCTCTCCACCCCCCCCCACTCCCCTTTCCCCCCCCCCACTCCCCTTCCCCCCCCCCCGCTCCCTTTCTCCCCCCCGCTCCCCTTTCTCCCCCCCCGCTCCCCTTTCTCCCCCCCCCCGCTCCCCTTTCTCCCCCCCCGCTCCCCTTTCTCCCCCCCCCCGCTCCCCTTTTCTCCCCCCCGCTCCCCTTCTTCCCCCCCGCTCCCCTTTCTCCCCCCCCGCTCCCCTTTCTCCCCCCCCCCGCTCCCCTTTCTCCCCCCCCCGCTCCCCTTTCTCCCCCCCCCCCCTCCCCTTTCTCCCCCCCCCCCCTCCCCTTTCTCTCCCCCCCCCCCCTCCCCTTTCTCCCCCCCCCGCTCCCCTTTCTCCCCCCCCGCTCCCCTTTCTCCCCCCCCCCCCGCTCCCCTTTCTCTCCCCCCCCCCGCTCCCCTTTCTCCCCCCCCGCTCCCCTTTCTCCCCCCCCCGCTCCCATTTCTCCCCCCGCTCCCCTTTCTCCCCCCCGCTCCCCTTTCTCCCCCCCGCTCCCCTTTCTCCCCCCCCGCTCCCCTTTCTTCTCCCCCCCCCGCTCCCCCTTTCTCCCCCCCCCGCTCCCTTTCTCCCCCCCCGCTCCCCTTTCTCCCACCCCCCGCTCCCCTTTCTCCCCCCCCGCTCCCCTTTCTCCCCCCGCTCCCCTTTCTCCCCCCCCCCGCTCCCCTTTCTCCCCCCCCCGCTCCCCTTTCTCCCCCCCCGCTCCCCTTTCTCCCCCCCGCTCCCCTTTCTCCCCCCCCGCTCCCCTTTCTCCCCCCCCGCTCCCCTTTCTCCCCCCCGCTCCCCTTTCTCCCCCCCCCTCCCCTTTCTCCCCCCCCTCCCCTTTCTCCCCCCCCCCCGCTCCCCTTTCTCCCCCCCCGTTTCCCTTTCTCCCCCCCCCCGCTCCCCTTTTCTCCCCCCCCCGCTCCCCTTTCTCCCCCCCCCGCTCCCCTTTCTCCCCCCCCCCCGCTCCCCTTTCTCCCCCCCCGCTCCCCTTTCTCCCCCCCCCGCTCCCTTTCTCCCCCCCTCGCTCCCCTTTCTCCCCCCCCCCCGCTCCCATTTCTCCCCCCCCCCCGAAACCTTACAACAAATACTCACCTATTGTTCCACGAGTTATAAATAATACTACCTATTACGCATTTACATCCCGGGCAACGCCGGGTCTCTCAGCTAGTAAATAATAATAATGAAAGATGAATAAATAAATCTAATGAAAAAGAAATAAGTAGCACCAAACATAATGACAATATTTGTTTGATGTTAACATTTAATAATATGTAACGTATAAGCACCAAACCCTACTCTCTCCACCAGAAGTACAAGGCTAATTTCATTTAAAATAGATTTGAAGCAAAAGGTGACACTGTGCTCATTTGCATGTCATTTCCCAGAGTCCCTGGCTGCAGTGGAAGCTGTATGGGATAATGTGAAAAGCAGGGTTGCAGACCTGTCTGAGACATGTGAATGTGCTCACAAGGGAGATTGTTATTTCTCTTTAGTTCATAGTCATTTTAGAGCAAAGATCAGCAACATTTTGCCTAAGACGACATTGTTTAGGATATTTACTAAATTGTACTAGGCCAGCAAGGCACTTTACAATGCTGTACAGTAACTAAGGCCCGGGCCATAGAGGGGTGGGGAGAGCGGTTGCGCGCTAACGCTGAGGCTCTCCTGCTTAAGTCAGCCCGATTCCACGGAGCCAGCGTGCGCGAAGGGAGCCGGGGGGAGGTGGTTGGAGGCGGGGCAGTGACGTCGCTGGGCAATCGCCCGCGATGCACTGACGTCAATGTCACGGCGCCGTGACGTTGACGCTGCTTAAGGCTGATTGGATGTTTTCAGCCGACAGCGCGCTGAAAAACAGCTTGGCGCTCGGCTGAAAACTCCAAAGCCTGAGCACGCCCGCGGACGCTCGCATGAGCCCCCTCTCAAGGCATCCTCATTGAGGATGCAGGGGCTCAGCGCGGAGCGTCCGCACGCCTCAGCGCTGCTTGTCCTTCTATGGATGCAGCCTTAGACTCCTTACAGACTATTCACTTGAGTGGACCATAAAGTGTCTTATAGAGGGAACTCTAAGGTGTCTTAAGATGCATTAAGATATATTATGTATGGAAATCTTTATTTATATAGCGCTTATAAGAGAGGCAATACAGTACAGGGAATTATAGTACAAAAAGTGCAACAAACAAAATCAGACAATAGGAAAGGAAATCCCTGGCCTGCAGAGCTTACAGTCTTAATGCTAGATCCATGGAACTCTGTTGTGTTTACGCTAATAACGGGACATTCCTGAAATTGGTACCTGACCCTGTGTGGAAGGCAGAGACACAGGGGCAGGCCTGCCAATATCATAAAGAGCAGTGCACTTCCTATTTAGTAGAAGTGTGTGTCAGAGTTAAGAGTTCAGTCCAGAGTTAGAGTCTGCTGAGTCTGTCACCTGGCTGGCCCAGGGTGACAGAGAGAGCCTATATCAATTGGCCGTTGGAGAAGGGGAGCCATCAGCCTCTGAGTAGAGCTGATGCAACCTTACTTAGGGAGGTGGACCAATTCCTCTCACCCTGTTTAGGGGGGCGAGGGAAGAGCTAGCCCCACCCTGGGTGCCCTTGACCTGGGGTGGTGGCAGGGACACAGAGACCATCCTGAGGAGAGCAGTCCTGTGTGGAGGAAGACACCCTGTACCTGATTGACAGTCTTGTTGCTGCTATTCTGCTGCTGTGAATAAAGAGCTGCGGCTGCTTTTAAAGATATACAGTGTGAGACTGGAATCTCTCATCCCGGGGGGGGGGGGAGGACGACTCTCTGGAAGGATTCCACCCGTATTCCTGGGGCTCAGAGATGGAGGTGCTGCACCATAAATGAGACAAAGGCATTCACCCCAGAAACCTGATCCTATCATCCCCATACCATCGCGGGAGACTCAGGCCCCCTGTTGCCAGCAGGTATGCACCACACTCAGACACGTAGCCAGGCCCTAGTACAGAGGAGGGGGCCCGATCTGCGATTGGCCCAGGGGAAGGGGGGCTACATTGGGAATGGCTGTTACTTTTCTTCATATTAATGGGTATCCTCAAAGCTAATGATATGCCAAAATGACGTCCATTAGCAAAACTACAATTGTTTCTTCACTTTTTCTGCTTGATGAATAGGGTGACCAGATTTCGAAAATGAAAAACCGGGACACCTTAAAAAAAATTTATTAAACAAATTACATCACGTGACACCTCCTGTTGCCATGACAATAAGACACTCTGATGCCCCTGCAGTGTTAGTGTGTATAGAGGTGGGGGCTTTGCTTGGGCCCTTCAACTCTTACAGCCAGGGCATTATTGGCCAGGAATGCCCAGTTCGGAGGGATTACTACTTCAAAATGTATTTGATTCGTAACAACATCAAAAAACTGTAATACCAATAACTAACAACCACAGACAATGTAATCTAAACCATCAAATAAAATGTCTACGGCCCTTGTTCAAGCATGTTTGCGGTACTTACCAGATAAATCAGTGCCTGCAATCCACGACTGTATCCGCCTCTCCGAGCGTCTGTAAGCAATCCAGCGTTCCTGGTGTGTGGCTGAAGAGGTGAGGGACTCCCTCCTCTCAAACGAAAAGAAGAGCAAAAAATAGAGTTGGAACATACCTATCATACAGGGATGAGAGAGAGAGACAGAGAATGAGAGAGAGAGAGAGAGAATGAGAGAGAGAGACAGAGAATGAGAGAGAGACAGAGAATGAGAGAGAGACAGAGAATGAGAGACAGAGAATGAGAGAGAGAGACAGAGAATGAGAGAGAGACAGAGAATGAGAGAGAGACAGAGAATGAGAGAGAGACAGAGAATGAGAGAGAGACAGAGAATGAGAGAGAGACAGAGAATGAGAGAGAGACAGAGAATGAGAGAGAGACAAAAGTAATGTACTGTATAACCATTAAACCGTACCCCCTAGTATTCGTGTAATCATTGTCCCACACCCCCTATTACTCACGCTTTTGGCAATACTGAAATGTTCTTTTGTCATGCCAACAAAGCTGATTTTGATTTGAGAGACACAGAGAGACACAGAGAGACACAGAGACACAGAGAGAGACAGAGACACAGTGGCCTATTCAGTAAGCGTCGATAAGGCTGCGTCTATAGCAGGCCTGCACAACATAACGCCGCGGGCCGCATGCGGCCCGCCCGGCCTCTCTGTGCGGCCCGCCCGGCCTCTCTGTGCGGCCCGCCCGCCTCTCTGTGCGGCCCGCCCGGCCTCTCTGTGCGGCCCGCCCGGCCTCTCTGTGCGGCCCGCCCGGCCTCTCTGTGCGGCCCGCCCCGCCTCTCTGTGCGGCCCGCCCGGCCTCTCTGTGCGGCCCGCCCGGCCTCTCTGTGCGGCCCGCCCGGCCTCTCTGTGCGGCCCCGCCCGGCCTCTCTGTGCGGCCCGCCCCGCCTCTCTGTGCGGCCCGCCCGGCCTCTCTGTGCGGCCCGCCCCGCCTCTCTGTGCGGCCCGCCCCGCCTCTCTGTGCGGCCCCCTCTGTACGGCCCGCCCGGCCTCTCTGTGCGGCCCGCCCGGCCTCTCTGTGCGGCCCGCCCCGCCTCTCTGTGCGGCCCGCCCCGCCTCTCTGTGCGGCCCGCCCCGCCTCTCTGTGCGGCCCCCTCTGTACAGCCCGCCCGGCCTCTCTGTGCGGCCCGCCCGGCCTCTCTGTGCGGCCCGCCCGCCTCTCTGTGCGGCCCGCCCGGCCTCTCTGTGCGGCCCGCCCCCGCCTCTCTGTGCGGCCCGCTCCGGCCTCTCTGTGCGGCCCGCCCGGCCTCTCTGTGCGGCCCGCCCGGCCTCTCTGTGCGGCCCGCCCGGCCTCTCTGTGCGGCCCGCCCCGCCTCTCTGTGCGGCCCGCCCCGCCTCTCTGTGCGGCCCGCCCCGCCTCTCTGTGCGGCCCGCCCCGCCTCTCTGTGCGGCCCGCCCCGCCTCTCTGTGCGGCCCGCCCCGCCTCTCTGTGCGGCCGCCCCGCCTCTCTGTGCGGCCCCCTCTGTACGGCCCGCCCGGCCTCTCTGTGCGGCCTGCCCGGCCTCTCTGTGCGGCCGCCCGGCCTCTCTGTGCGGCCCGCCCCGCCTCTCTGTGCGGCCCGCCCCGCCTCTCTGTGCGGCCCGCCCCGCCTCTCTGTGCGGCCCGCCCCGCCTCTCTGTGCGGCCCGCCCCGCCTCTCTGTGCGGCCCGCCCCGCCTCTCTGTGCGGCCCGCCCCGCCTCTCTGTGCGGCCCGCCCCGCCTCTCTGTGCGGCCCGCCCCGCCTCTCTGTGCGGCCCGCCCCGCCTCTCTGTGCGGCCCGCCCCGCCTCTCTGTGCGGCCCGCCCGGCCTCTCTGTGCGGCCCGCCCGGCCTCTCTGTGCGGCCCGCCCCGCCTCTCTGTGCGGCCCGCCCCGCCTCTCTGTGCGGCCCGCCCGGCCTCTCTGTGCGGCCCGCCCCGCCTCTCTGTGCGGCCCGCCCGGCCTCTCTGTGCGGCCCGCCCCGCCTCTCTGTGCGGCCCGCCCCGCCTCTCTGTGCGGGCCCGCCCCGCCTCTCTGTGCGGCCCCCTCTGTACGACGGCCTGGCCCGGCCTCTCTGTGCGGGCCTGCCCGGCCTCTCTGTGCGGCCTGCCCGGCTCTCTGTGCGGCCCGCCCCGCCTCTCTGTGCGGCCCGCCCCGCCTCTCTGTGCGGCCCCCTCTGTACGGCCCGCCCGGCCTCTCTGTGCGGCCTGCCCGGCCTCTCTGTGCGGCCCGCCCCCGCCTGTCTGTGCGGCCCGCCCGGCCTCTCTGTGCGGCCCGCCCCGCCTCTCTGTGCGGCCCGCCCCGCCTCTCTGTGCGGCCCGCCCCGCCTCTCTGTGCGGCCCGCCCCGCCTCTCTGTGCGGCCCGCCCCCGCCTCTCTGTGCGGCCCGCCCCCGCCTCTCTGTGCGGGCCCGCCCCGCCTCTCTGTGCGGCCCCCTCTGTACGGCCCGCCCCGCCTCTCTGTGCGGCCCGCCCGGCCTCTTTGTGCGGCCCGCCCCCGCCTCTCTGTGCGGCCCGCCCGGCCTCTCTGTGCGGCCCGCCCCGCCTCTCTGTGCGGCCCGCCGGCCTCTCTGTGCGGCCCGCCCCGCCTCTCTGTGCGGCCCCCTCTGTACGGCCCGCCCGGCCTCTCTGTGCGGCCCGCCCGGCCTCTCTGTGCGGCCCGCCCGGCCTCTCTGTGCGGCCCGCCCCGGCCCTCTCTGTGCGGCCCGCCCGGCCTCTCTGTGCGGCCCGCAATGAGATTTAAAAAAAAAAAAAACTTAAAAAAAAAACCTTCAAAAAAAAAAATGGCAGCGATTCCCCGCGGTCCCGGGGGTGATGTGAGGTGCATTGAGGTGAGGTGCATTGAGGTGAGGTGCAGGGGAGGTGAGGTGTAGGGGGTGAGGTGCAGGGGTGATTGGAGGTGCAGGGGGGGGTGATTGGAGGTGCAGGGGGGGTGATTGGAGGTGCAGAGGGGGGTGATTGGAGGTGCAGCGGGGGGGGGTGATTGGAGGTGCAGGGGGGGGTGATTGGAGGTGCAGGGGGGATCATTGGAGGTGCAGGGGGGATCATGGAGGTTCAGGGGGGGTGATTGGAGGTTCAGGGGGGGTGGTTGGAGGTGCAGGGGGGTGATTGAGGTGCAGGGGGGGTGATTGGAGGTGTGGGGTCATTGGAGGTGCGGGGGGTTATGGAGGTGCAGGGGGGTTATTGGAGTGCAGGGGGGGTCATTGGAGGTGCAGGGGGGGTCTTTGGAGGTGCAGGGGAGGGTTGTTGGAGTGCAGGGGGGGTTATTGGAGGTGCAGGGGAGGGTTGTTGGAGGTGTAGGGGGGTGATTGGAGGTGCAGGGGGGGTGATTGGAGGTACAGGGGGGAGAGTGATGTGAGTTGCAGGGGGGGAGGTGATGTGAGTTGCAGGGGGGGGAGAGTTATGTGAGGTGCAGGGGGGGGAGAGTGGTGTGAGGTTCAGGGGGGGGAGTGATGTGAGGTTCAGGGGGGGAGTGATGTGAGGTGCAGGGGGGAAGAGTGATGTGAGGTGCAGGGGGGAAGAGTGATGTGAGGTGCAGGGGGGAAGAGTGATGTGAGGTTGCAGGGGGAGAGATGGGAGGTGCAGGGGGGGAGAGTGGTGTGAGGTGCAGGGGGGGAGAGTGATGTGAGGTGCAGGGGGGGAGAGTGATGTGAGGTGCAGGGGGTAGAAGGATGTGAGGTGCAGGGGGCGTGGGATGTGTGTGGGGTGCAGTGGGGTATTGTGTGTTTGTGGAGAGGGGAGTATTATGTGTGGGTGAGGGGAGAGATGGGGGTATGAGAGATAGATGGGGAGTATCGCAAAGGTTGATAGTGAGGGGTTCTGGGGGAGATATGAGGATGATGATGAGAGGTGCTGGAGGAGAGATGATGATGATGATTTTACCCGTGCGGCCCAAATTTTTTTTCCTTGGAGCATTTTGGCCCTTCTCGCTTTACGAGTTGTGCAGGCCTGGTCTATAGTATTCAGACGGAGGAAGGCGCACACACGCTGCAATACACTTGCTGAAGCCTGAGCTTTTTAATGGCTTTGCAGGGTATGCAGCGGGCGCGATTTGGGGGCGTGGCAATGAATATTTGGAGGCGTGGCAATAACGTTCCGGCGCGGACGTCACTTCCCTACCTCACATCCCGATCCACCGGCATTTTTTCAGTGCAGAATCTGAAGCACTGTGCAGACAAGAAGAAAAACGCACACAATGCGCACCAGAGAATTAAAATATAGTAAATTATCTTATACTATATTAGTGAAAGCACTGTATGTTTGCCTGCCTGGATGTCCGGTGTCCCTAGGGGAAATCTCATTGGTCCCTTGGGTCGCCCGCCCCCGCACACCTCTCATTGGCCTGAGGCGGAGTGACGGCCCACACACACACAACACAGCAGCTCTATACACACACACACACACACACACACACAGCAGCTCTATACACACACACACACACACACAACACAGCGCTCTATACACACACACACACACAACACAGCAGCTCTATACACACACACACACACACAACACAGCAGCTCTATACACACACACACACACAACACAGCAGCTCTATACACACACACACACACAACACAGCAGCTCTATACACACACACACACACAACACAGCAGCTCTATACACACACACACACACAACACAGCAGCTCTATACACACACACACACACAACACAGCAGCTCTATACACACACACACAACACAGCAGCTCTATACACACACACACACACACAACCAGCAGCTCTATACACACACACACACACACACACACAACACAGCAGCTCTATACACACACACACACACACACACACAACACAGCAGCTCTATACACACACACACACACACACAACACAGCAGCTCTATACACACACACACACACACACAACACAGCAGCTCTATACACACACACCACACACACACAACACAGCAGCTCTATACACACACACACACACACACAACACAGCAGCTCTATACACACACACACACACACAACACAGCAGCTCTATACACACACACACACACACACACACAACACAGCAGCTCTATACACACACACACACACACACACACAAACACAGCAGCTCTATACACACACACCACACACACACACACACACACAACACAGCAGCTCTATACACACACACACACACACACACACACACAACACAGCAGCTCTATACACACACACACACACACACACAACACAGCAGCTCTATACACACACAACACACACACACACACAACACAGCAGCTCTATACACACACACACACACACACCACACACACAACACAGCAGCTCTATACAACACACACACACACACACACACACACACACACACACACACAACACAGCAGCTCTATACACACACACACACACACAACACAGCAGCTCTATACACACACACACACAACACAGCAGCTCTATACACACACACACACACAACACAGCAGCTCTATACACACACACACACACACACACAACACAGCAGCTCTATACACACACACACACCCTCTGTCCGCCCCCTCCCCCCCCCTCACGTGCGCCATCCTGCACTGGCTCCGGACGGGAAGCGCGGCCCTCCTACCCCAGCCGCTCCCTTACCTCCCCGGCGCTACCACCCGCTCAGGTAAGTCACTGTGCGTCCCGCCTCAGCCTCAGGCCCACTGCGCGTCCCGCCTCAGCCTCAGGCCCCACTGCGCGTCCCGCCTCAGCCTCAGGCCCACTGCGCGTCCCGCCTCAGCCTCAGGCCCACTGCGCGTCCCGCCTCAGCCTCAGGCCCCACTGCGCGTCCCGCCTCAGCCTCAGGCCCACACAGGGCGCTTCCTACCGCCGCTCAGCCAGACGCCACATCGAGCGGGCGCCGGGGGGGGGGGAGCGTGAGTCTTAGGCCCACACAGGCGCTTCCTGCAGCCGCCTGCACGCCTCACTCAGCAGGACGGCACATCGGGGGACCAAGCGTCCGCCGGGGGGGGGAGCGCGAGTCACAGGGAACGGGGGGGGAGTCACGGGGAACGGGGGGGGGGGGAATGCCCATACATAAATTATGACAATACATATGCCCACCGCTCTCCACCCCCCCCCACTCCCCTTTCCCCCCCCCCACTCCCCTTCCCCCCCCCCCCGCTCCCCTTCCCTCCCCCCCCCGCTCCCCTTTCTCCCCCCCGCTCCCCTTTCTCCCCCCCCGCTCCCCTTTCTCCCCCCCCCCGCTCCCCTTCTCCCCCCCCCCGCTCCCCTTTCTCCCCCCCCCGCTCCCCTTTCTCCCCCCCCCGCTCCCCTTTCTCCCCCCCCGCTCCCCTTTCTCCCCCCCCCGCACCCCTTTCTCCCCCCCGCTCCCCTTTCTCCCCCCCCGCTCCCTTTCTCCCCCCCCCCGCTCCCCTTTCTCCCCCTCCCCCGCTCCCCTTTCTCCCCCCCCCCGCTCCCCTTTCTCCCCCCCCCCGTCCCCTTTCTCCCCCCGCTCCCATTTCTCCCCCCCCGCTCCCTTTCTCCCCCCCCGCTCCCATTCTCCCCCCCCCGCTCCCCTTTCTCCCCCCCCCGCTCCCTTTCTCCCACCCCCCGCTCCCCTTTCTCCCCCCCCCCGCTCCCCTTTCTCCCCCCCCGCTCCCCTTTCTCCCCCCCCCTCTCCCTTTCTCCCCCCCCTCCCCCTTTCTCCCCCCCCTCCCCTTTCTCCCCCCCGCTCCCTTTCTCCCCCCCCCTCCCCTTTCTCCCCCCCCGCTCCCCTTTCTCCCCCCCCCGCTCCCCTTTCTCCCCCCCCGCTCCCCTTTCTCCCCCCCCGCTCCCCTTTCTCCCCCCCCTCCCCTTTCTCCCCCCCCCGCTCCCCTTTCTCCCCCCCGTTCCCTTTCTCCCCCCCCCGCTCCCTTTCTCCCCCCCCGCTCCCCTTTCTCCCCCCCCGCTCCCCTTTCTCCCCCCCCCGCTCCCCTTTTCCCCCCCCGCTCCCCTTCTCCCCCCCCGCTCCCTTTCTCCCCCCCCCGCTCCCCTTTCTCTCCCCCCCTCGCTCCCCTTTCTCCCCTCCCCCCCCGCTCCCCTTTCTCCCCCCCCCCCGAAACCTTTACAACAAATACTCACCTATTGTTCCACGAGTTATAAATAATACTACCTATTCGCATTTACATCCCGGGCAACCGCCGGGTCTCTCAGCTAGTTTATTAATAAAACAAGAAATAACGAGGGGATCCAACCCCACCTCAGTACATATGCGTCACAGATCCGGGTTC
>NW_027454394.1:0-81890 GCF_040206685.1 Ascaphus truei | reverse complement strand
TATGTCAGTGTGTGTGTGTGTGTGTCAGTGCCTGTGCGTGTATATGTGTGTGTGTGTCAGTGCGCGCTGCTGCGCCATGTTGTGTGTGTGTGTGTATCAGTGCCTGTGTGTGTATATGTGTGTGTATGTCAGTACGCGTGTGTGTATCAGTGCTGTGTGTATATATGTGTGTGTATCAGTGCCTGTGTGTATATGTGTGTGTGTGTCAGTGCGCGTGTGTGTGTATCAGTGCCTGTGTGTATATGTGTGTGTCAGTGCGCGTGTGTGTCAGTGCGCGTGTGTATCAGTGCCTGTGTGTATATATGTGTGTGTGTCAGTGCGCGTGTGTGTGTATCAGTGCCTGTGTGTATATGTGTGTGTCAGTGCATGTGTGTATATATGTGTGTGTGTGTCAGTGCCTGTGTGTATATATGTGTGTGTGTCAGTGCCTGTGTGTATATGTGTGTGGCAGTGCGCGTGTGTGTATCAGTGCCTGTGTGTATATGTGTGTGGCAGTGCATGTGTGTGTATCAGTGCCTGTGTGTATATGTGTGTGTCAGTGCATGTGTGTGTATCAGTGCCTGTGTGTATATGTGTGTGGCAGTGCAAGTGTGTGCAGTAGCGTGTGTGTGCCAGTGCGCGTGTGTGTCAGTGCGCGTGTGTGTGTCAGTGCGCGTGTGTGTCAGTGCGAGTGTGTGTCAGTGCGCGTGTGTGTCAGTGCGCGTGTGTGTCAGTGCGCGTGTGTGTATCAGTGCCTGCGTGTTTTATGTGTGTGGCAGTGCATGTGTGTGTGTCAGTGCCTGTGTGTATATGTGTGTGGCAGTGCATGTGTGTGTATCAGTGCCTGTGTGTATATGTGTTTGTCCGTGCATGAGTGTGTATCAGTGCCTGTGTGTATATGTGTGTGGCAGTGCATGTGTGTGTATCAGTGCTGTGTGTATATGTGTGTGGCAGTGCGCGTGTGTGTATCAGTGCCTGTGTGTATATGTGTGTGGCAGTGCATGTGTGTGTATCAGTGCCTGTGTGTATATGTGTGTGTCAGTGCATGTGTGTGTATCAGTGCCTGTGTGTATATGTGTGTGGCAGTGCAAGTGTGTGCCAGTACGTGTGTGTGCCAGTGCGCGTGTGTGTCAGTGCGCGTGTGTGTCAGTGCGCGTGTGTGTCAGTGCGCGTGTGTCTCAGTGCGCGTGTGTGTCAGTGCGCGTATGTGTCAGTGCGCGTGTGTGTCAGTGCACGTGTGTGTCAGTGCGCATGTGTGTCAGTGCGCGTGTGTGTCAGTGCGCGTGTGTGTCAGTGCGCGTGTGTGTCAGTGCGTCGTGTGTGTCAGTGCGCGTGTGTGTATCAGTGCCTGTGTGTATATGTGTGTGTCAGTGCATGTGTGTGTGTCAGTGCCTGTGTGTATATGTGTGTGGCAGTGCATGTGTGTGTATCAGTGCCTGTGTGTATATGTGTGTGTCAGTGCATGAGTGTGTATCAGTGCCTGTGTGTATATGTGTGTCAGTACGCGTGTGTCAGTGCGCACGTGTGTCAGTGCGCGCGTGTGTCAGTGTGCGCGTGTGTCAGTGCGCGTGTGTGTCAGTGCACGTGTGTGTCAGTGCACGTGTGTGTATCAGTGCCTGTGTGTATATGTGTGTGTCAGTGCATGTGTTTGTATCAGTGCCTGTGTGTATATGTGTGTGGCAGTGCGCGTATCAGTGCATGTGTGTGTGTCAGTGCATGTGTGTATCAGTGCTGTGTGTATATGTGTGTGGCAGTGCGCGTATCAGTGCGCGTGTTTGTTTCAGTGCGCGTGTGTGTTTCAGTGCGCGTGTGTGTCAGTGCACGTGTGTGCCAGTGCGCGTGTGTGTATCAGTGCGCGTGTGTGTATCAGTGCCTGTGTGTATATGTGTGTGGCAGTGCACGTATCAGTGCGCGTGTGTGTGTCAGTGCGCGTGTGTGTTTCAGTGCGCTTGTGTGTGTCAGTGCGCTTGTGTGTGTCAGTGCGCGTGTGTATCAGTGCGCGTGTGTGTATCAGTGCGCTGGTGTGTGTCAGTGCGCGTGTGTGTCAGTGCACGTGTGTGTCAGTGCGCGTGTGGTGCATCAGTGCGCGTGTGTGTATCAGTGCTGTGTGTATATGTGTGTGGCAGTGGCGCGTATCAGTGCGCGTGTGTGTTTCAGTGCGATTGTGTGTGTCAGTGCGCTTGTGTGTGTCAGTGCGCGCTTGTGTGTGTCAGTGCGCTTGTGTGTGTCAGTGCGCGTGTGTATCAGTGCGCGTGTGTGTGTCAGTGCGCGTGTGTGTATCAGTGCGCGTTTGTGTATCAGTGCGCGTGTGTGTATCAGTGCGCGTGTGTGTATCAGTGCGCGTGTGTGTGTATCAGTGCGCGTGTGTGTATCAGTGCGCGTGTGTGTGTGTCAGTGCGCGTGTGTGTATCAGTGCGCGTGTGTGTATCAGTGCGCGTGTGTGTATCAGTGCGCGTGTGTGTATCAGTGCGCGTGTGTGTGTGTGTCAGTGCCTGTATGCCCCCTTTAGCAGTCAGTAGGTTTAACTTCGTGCTTATAACGTATCTGCCCTGTGTGTCCCTGTGATGTAGCTGATAGCTCCACTCTGGCCCCGCCCCCCACAACAACGCAGTGGCTCAGCCCCCCCCCACCCACGCAGCGGCTCAGCCCCCCCCCCCACAACAACGCAGCGGCTCAGCCCCCCCCCACGCAGCAGCTCTGCCCCCCACCCACACAGCGGCTCTGCCCCCCCCCCCTCCACGCAGCGGCTCTGCCCCCCCCACGCAGCAGCTCTGCCCCCCACCCACACAGCGGCTCTGCCCCCCCCGCACCGCAGCGGCTCTGCCCCCCACCCACACAGCGGCTCTGCCCCCCCCCACGCAGCGGCTCTGCCCCCCCCACGCAGCGGCTCTGCCCCCCCCCCACGCAGCGGCTCTGCCCCCCACCCACACAGAGCGCTCTGCCCCCCCCCCACGCAGCGGCTCTGCCCCCCCACGCAGCGGCTCTGCCCCCCCCAACGCAGCGGCTCTGCCCCCCCCACGCAGCGGCTGGCTGTACCTGAAGAGCAGCAGCACGGCCTGGGGAAGGTTTGGAAGTTGTTATTCCTGTTAATCTGCGTCCCGTCTTGCATAGCGATTTTACCGAATGTCTGCAGAAAAGAACACACCACACGTCTGTAACAAGAGCGCAGAGTAACACACCACACGTCTGTAACAAGAGCGCAGAGTAACACGCCACACGTCTGTAACAAGAGCGCAGAGTAACACCACACGTCTGTACAAGAGCGCAGAGTAACACGCCACACGTCTGTAACAAGAGCGCAGAGTAACACGCCACACGTCTGTAACAAGAGCGCAGAGTAACACCACACGTTTGTAACAAGAGCGCAGAGTAACACACCACACGTCTGTAACAAGAGCGCAGAGTAACACGCCACACGTCTGTAACAAGAGCGCAGAGTAACACGCCACACGTCTGTAACAAGAGCGCAGAGTAACACGCCACACGTCTATAACAGAGCGCAGAGTAACACACCACACGTCTGTAACAAGAGCGCAGAGTAACACACCACACGTCTGTAACAAGAGCGCAGAGTAACAACACCACACGGTCTGTAACAAGAGCGCAGAGTAACACCGCCACAACGTCTGTAACAAGAGCGCAGAGTAACACGCCACACGTCTGTAACAAGAGCGCAGAGTAACACGCCACACGTCTGTAACAAGAGCCGCAGAGTAACTACACCACACGTTCTGTAACAGAGCGCAGAGGTTAACAAGCGGTGAATGTATGCGGGAAGCAACAACACAATGTTACACAACCCACACACAGCAACAGGTACACACAACAGCCCACTCTCACCTGCATGCCGATGACAGCGTAGATGAAAAATATCATCGCAAATGAGCAGAGCAACGTACGGCAGGGCCTGGAAAACAGAGAGAGGGATCAGCAGGGGAGAGAGGGATCAGCAGGGGGAGAGAGGGATCAGCAGGGGAGGAGAAGAAGAGGAGAGGGATCAGCAGGTGGAGAGAGGGGATCAGCAGGGGAGAGAGGGATCAGCAAGGGGAGGGAGGGATCAGCAGGGGAGGGAGAAGAGGAGAGGGATCAGCAGGGAGAGTGAGGGATCAGCAGGGGAGAGAGGGATCAGCAGGGGAGGGAGAAGAGGAGAGGGATCAGCAGGGGAGAGAGGGATCAGCAGGGGAGAGAGGGATCAGCAGGGAGGGAGAAGATGAGAGGGATCAGCAGGGGAGAGAGGGATCAGCAGGGGAGAGAGGGGATCAGCAGGGGAGGGAGAAGAGGAGAGGGATCAGCAGGGAGAGAGGGATCAGCAGGGGAGAGAGGGATCAGCAGTGGGAGGGAGAAGAGGAGATGGATCAGCAGGGGAGAGAGAGGGATCAGCAGGGGAGAGAGGATCAGCAAGGGAGGGAGAAGGAGAGGGATCAGCAAGGGAGAGAGAAGGAGAGGAGAGGGATCAGCAAGGGAGAGAGAGAAGGAGAGGGATCAGCAAGGGAGAGAGAGGAGAGTGATCAGCGAGGGAGAGAGAAGGAGAGTGATCAGCAAGGGAGAGAGGAGAGTGATCAGCAAGGGAGAGAGAAGGAGAGAGATCAGCAAGGGAGAGAGGAGAGGGATCAGCAAGGGAGAGAGAAGGAGAGGGGATCAGCAAGGGAGGAGAGAAGAGGAGGAGAGGGATCAGCAAGGGAGAGGAGAGGGATCAGCAAGGGAGAGAGAAGGAGAGGGATCAGCAAGGGAGAGAGAAGAGGAGGAGATGAATCAGCAAGGGAGAGAGAAGAGGAGGAGAGGGATCAGCAAGGGAGAGAGAAGAGGAGGAGAGGGATCAGCAAGGGAGAGGAGAGGGGATCAGCAAGGGAGAGAGAAGAGGAGAGAGGGATCAGCAAGGGAGGAGGAGAGGGATTCAGCAAGGGAGAGAGAGAAGGAGAGGGTATCAGCAAGGGAGAGAGAAGGAGAGGGATCAGCAAGGGAGAGAGAAGGAGAGGGATCAGCATAGGAGGAGGAGAGAAGGAGAGGGATCAGCAAGGGAGAGAGAAGGAGATGGATCAGCAAGGAAAGAGAGAAGGAGAGGGATCCACAAGTGAGAGAGAAAATGAGGAGAGGGATCAGCTAGGGGAGAGAGAAGCGGAGGTGAGGGATCAGCAAGGAGGGAGGAGGAGAGGGATCAGCAAGGGAGAGGAGGAGAGGGATCAGCGAGAGGGAGAGGAGGAGAGGGATCAGCGAGGGAGAGAGGAGGAGAGGGATCAGCGAGGGAGGGAGAAGAGGGATCAGCAAGGGAGAGAGGAGGAGGAGAGGGATCAGCAAGGAGAGAGGAGGAGAGGGATATCAGCAAGGGAGAGGAGGAGAGGGATCAGCAAGGAGAGAGGAGAGAGGATCAGCGAGGGAGAGAGGGATCAGCGAGGGAGAGAGGAGAGGGATCAGCAAGGGAGAGAGGAGGAGAGGGATCAGCAAGGAGAGAGAAGGAGAGGGATCAGCAAGAGGAGAGAGAAGGAGAGGGATCAGCAAGGGAGAGAGAAGAGGAGGAGAGGGATCAGCAAGGGAGAGGAGAGGGATCAGCAAGGAGAGAGAAGGAGAGGGATCAGCAAGGGAGAGAGAAGGAGAGGGATCAGCAAGGGAGAGAGAAGGAGAGGGATCAGCAAGGGAGAGAGAAGGAGAGGGATCAGCAAGGGAGAGAGAAAATGAGGAGAGGGATCAGCAGGGAGAGAGAAGCGAAGCGGAGGTGAGGGATCAGCAAGGGAGGAGGAGGAGAGGGATCAGCAAGGGAGAGAGGAAGAGAGGGATCAGCACAAGGGAGAGGAGGAGAGGGATCAGCGAGAGGGAGAGGAGGAGAGGGGATCAGCGAGGGAGAGAGGAGGAGAGGGATCAGCGAGGGAGGGAGAAGAGGGATCAGCAAGGAGAGAGGAGGAGAGGGATCAGCAAGGAGAGAGGAGGAGAGGATCAGCGAGGGGAGAGAGGGATCAGCGAGGGAGAGAGGAGAGGGATCAGCAAGGGAGAGAGGAGGAGAGGGATCAGCAAGGGAGAGGAGAGCGATCACCAAGGGAGGGAGGAGGGGGATCAGCAAAGGAGGGAAAAGATGAGGAGAGGGATAAGCAAAGGAGAGAGAATGAGAGAGAAGGAGAGGAGAGGGATAAGCAAGGGAGAGAGAAGGGGAGGAGAGGGATCAGCAAGGGAGAGGGATCAGCGAGGGAGAGAGGAGGAGATGGATCCACAAGGGAGAGAGAAGGAGGGGAGTGAAGAAAGAGAGATAGAAATATAAAAGGAGCAGCCACGCTGTAAAAGCACAGCCCATGAAGTGGGAGCATCCCGCCCCGGTGGCAGCTATCTGCAGATGCCTCAACAATGACTTAGTTTTTGGTGCATGGACTAATTCCATCAGTGACAGCACAGAGTTCACTGTCAGCCTGGTTCTGTCTTCCAGTGCCCCCTTCCCCCCATCCATGCCCCTCCCCCCATCCATGTGCCCCTCCCCCCCCATCCATGTGCACCTCCCCCCCATCCATGTGCCCCTCCCCCCATCCATGTGCCCCCTCCCCCCATCCATGTGCCCCTCCCCCCCATCCACGTGCCCTCCCCCATCCATGTGCCCCTCCCCCCTCATCCATGTGCCCCTCCCCCCATCCATGTGCCCCTCCCCCCCCATCATGTGCCCCTCCCCCCCATCCATGTGCCCCTCCCCCCATCCATGTGCCCCTCCCCCCATCCATGTGCCCCTCCCCCCCATCCATGTGCCCCTCCCCCCATCCATGTGCCCCTCCCCCCCATCCATGTGCCCCTCCCCCATCCATGTGCCCCTCCCCCTCATCCATGTGCCCTCCCCCCATCCATGTGCCCCTCCCCCCCCATCCATGTGCCCCTCCCCCCCATCCATGTGCCCCTCCCCCATCCATGTGCCCTCCCCCCCATCCATGTGCCCCTCCCCCCCATCCATGTGCCCCTCCCCTGCCTGGTACCTGGAAGGATTTAATGAATGTCCACAGCAGGGTCCGGATTCCTTCTCCTTTACTGAGGAGTTTCACCAGGCGCATCACGCGGAAGAGACGGAAAAACGTGATGGAAATGCGGGAGCTGTCCTCAGAACTCTGGGGGAGGTGGGGATGGGGGGAGGGAGCGAGAGGGGGATAGAGAGGGAGCAAGAGGGGGATAGAGAGGGAGCGAGAGGGGGATAGAGAGAGGGAGCGAGAGGAGGACAGGGGGGTAGAGAGAGGGGGAACAGAGAGAAGATGGACGGAGACAAAGCAAGTGGGGCAGAGGGAGATAGAGAAGGACAGAGAGAGAGCAAGAGGGGGGGCAGGGAGAGGGGACAGAGAGAGGGAGGGAGAGGTACACAGAGAGGGAGGGGGACAGGGAGAGAGGGAGGGGGACAGAGAGAGAGGGAGGGGGACAGAGAGAGGGAGGGGGACAGAGAGAGAGAGGGAGGGGGACAGAGAGAGAGAGGGAGGGGACACAGAGAGAGAGGGAGGGGGACAGAGAGAGAGAGGGAGGGGGACAGAGAGAGAGGGAGGGGGACAGAGAGAGAGGGAGGGGGACAGAGAGAGAGAGAGGAGGGGGACAGAGAGAGGGAGGGGACAGAGAGAAAATGGACGGAGACAGAGCAAGTGGGGCAGAGGAGATAGAGAAGGATAGAGAGAGAGCAAGACGGGGGGCAGGGAGAGGGGACAGAGAGAGAGAGGGAGGGGAGATCAGAGAGAGGGAGGGGGACAGAGAGAGAGGGAGGGGGACAGAGAGAGAGGGAGGGGGACAGAGAGAGGGAGGGGGACAGAGAGAGGGAGGGGGACAGAGAAAGAGAGAGGGAGGGGACAGAGAGAGAGAGGGAGGGGACAGAGAGAGAGAGGGAGAGGGGACAGAGAGAGAGGGAGGGGACAGAGAGAGAGGGAGGGGGACAGAGAGAGAGGGAGGGGGACAGAGAGAGAGGGAGGGGGACAGAGAGAGAGGGAGGGGGACAGAGAGAGAGGGGAGGGGGACAGAGAGAGAGAGGGAGGGGGACAAGAGAGAGAGAGAGGAGGGGGACAGAGAGAGAGAGGGGGAGGGGGACAGAGACGAGAGGGAGAGCGGGTGCGGACAGAGAAGAGGGGGGAGTGGGGACAGAGATAGAGGGGGAGGGGGACAGAGAGAGAGGGAGGGGGACAGAGAGAGGGAGGGGGACAAGAGAGAAAATGGACGGAGACAGAGCAAGTGGGGCAGAGGAGATAGAGAAGGATAGAGAGAGCAAGAGGGGGGCAGGGAGAGGGGGACAGAGATAAGAGGGACAGATAGAGAGTGGGACAGAGGGAGGAGGGGAACAGGCAGAGGGGAGGCAGACAGAGGGAGGGAGAGACAGAGAGATAAAAGGTTTACCCAGGGATAAGTTCTCAGCATTGGGCATCAGATAAGGGTTAAGGGGAGATGGTTATACAGAGCTGCCCTGGGGGAGAATAGATTCAGAATGGAAGGGTGGTATACACAGCTAAACTTTCGTTCTACCACTTCGTGCTGGAAGGCTGCTCCCTGAATGTACTACTTTCTCATATGACACGCATAATGATCTTGTGTGGAATGGAGATACACATGGGGACAGGCCGGGGTATTGTTAGGATAGCAGGCCTGCACAACTCCAGTCCTCGAGGGCCACAAACAGGCCAGGTTTTCAGGATATCCCTACTTCAGCACAGCTGGCTCAATTAGTGGCTCTGTATGACTGAGCCACTAATTGAGCCAGCTGTGCTGAAGTAGGGCTATCCTGAAAACCTGGCCTGTTTCGCGGCCCTCGAGGTCTGGAGTTGTGCAGCCCTAGGATAGTGTGTTAATGGTGCTGATACTTACCTCTCCAACATGCCATCCGTTCTGAGACCAGAGAGAAGAGGGCACACAAGGGGTGGGAGATTGGAGGAGGAGAGGGGTCAGAGTGAGATGATGAAGATGATGATGAAGATGATGATGAGATGATGACGAAGATGAATCCATGGATCCATGAGACATATTCAGCAAAGACAAAATTAAGACACTATGTTTTATAGACAGACAAAGACAGGCAGACCAGGCACAGAGAGACAGACAGAGAGACAGAGACAGACAAACACAGAGACAGGCAGACACAGAGACAGACACGGAGAAAGACAGACACAGAGACAGACAGACAGGCACAGATACAGACACAGAGACAGAGACAGCCAGGCATAGAGACCAGACAGAGAGACAGACAAACACAGAGACAGGCAGACACAGAGACAGACAGGCACAGAGACAGACAGGCACAGAGACAGACAGACAGGCACAGAGAACAGCCAGGCACAGAGACAGCCAGGCACAGAGACAGACAGGCACAGAGGCAGACAGGCACAGAGGCAGACAGGCACAGAGACAGACAGACAGGCACAGAGACAGACAGGCTCAGAGACAGCCAGGCACAGAGACAGACAGGCAGGCACAGAGACAGCCAGGCACAGAGACAGACAGACAGGCACAGAGACAGACAGACAGGCACAGAGACAGACATGTTTTACACTAGCTAGAGTGGAGCTGTTAACCCTCTCTCTGCCAGAATATTAGTGATGCCTGGCGGTTGTAGACATTTCAGCACCGCAGCTATGTGGACACATGTAACCTCCCGCCCCTAGAGGGCGCCTTCCTCTCCTGCCCCTAAGGACAGCCACAATTGCCCTAATTAATGGGCAGAGTCATGATGTTCACTGAATGTCACCAGGGTCACTAGCGTGCCGGCCTTACAGCGGCTGGAATCAGCGGTCACTATAACATTCTGAGCTGGACACCAAGTGGGACTGAGGCTTTACACCCCCCCGATATATCAATCAGAAATCACACAGAGCGGATCAGAACCCAATGATCCGGGGCAGATAGTCACAGGGAGGCAGAGAGAGCGTGGAATTAGCAGGGAGAGTTATGGGACAGACCCGGGTGTCGCCCTGTGACTTACATTGACCTCTGTGACTTACATTGACCTCTGTGACTTACATTGACCTCTGTGACTTACATTGACCTCTGTGACGGCGATATCCACGAGGCTGCCCACTACGATGAGAGCGTCAAATGTATTCCAAGCGTCACAGAAATAGTGCTGAGAGGCAAAGAGATGCAACGCAGATATAAGACAGAGCAAGAACAAGGCAGAGACAGTCACAGAGTGCAAGAACAAGGCAGAGACAGTCAGGGATAGCACAGAAATAAGGCAGAGACAGGCAGAGAGTGCAAGAACAAGGCAGAGACAGTCAGGGATAGCACAGAAATAAGGCAGAGACAGGCAGAGAGTGCAAGAACAAGGCAGAGACAGTCACAGAGTGCAAGAACAAGGCAGAGACAGTCAGGGATAGCACAGAAATAAGGCAGAGACAGGCAGAGAGTGCAAGAACAAGGCAGAGACAGTCACAGAGTGCAAGAACAAGGCAGAGACAGTCACAGGGTGCAAGAACAAGGCAGAGACAGTCACAGGCTGCAAGAACAAGGCAGAGACAGTCACAGGGTGCAAGAACAAGGCAGAGACAGTCAGGGATAGAAGATAAATAACTCAGAGACAACACAGAAAGAAAACAGAGACAGAGATGGGACAGAAATAAGACAGTGTAAGAGCTGGGCAGGAACAGTCAAACACAGCACAGAAATAAGAGCGAGACAGTCAGACATAGCACCGAAATAAGACCGAGACAGTCAGACATAGCACCGAAATAAGACAGAGACAGTCAGACACAGCACAGAAATAAGACAGAGACAGTCAGACACAGCACAGAAATAAGAGCGAGGCAGTCAGAGACACAGCACAGAAATAAGGACGAGACAGTCAGAGAGACAGCACAGAAATAAGGGTGAGACAGTCAGAGAGACAGCACAGAAATAAGGGCGAGACAGTCAGACATAGCACCGAAATAAGACCGAGACAGTCAGACATAGCACCGAAATAAGACAGAGACAGTCAGACACAGCACAGAAATAAGACAGAGAAAGTCAGACACAGCACAGAAATAAGAGCGAGACAGTCAGAGACACAGCACAGAAATAAGAGCGAGACAGTCAGAGAGACAGCACAGAAATAAGAGCGAGACAATCAGAGACAGCACAGAAATAAGAGAGAGACAGTCAGAGACACAGCACGGAAATAAGAGCGAGACAGTCAGAGAGACAGCACAGAAATAAGAGCGAGACAGTCAGAGAGACAGCACAGAAATAAGAGCGAGACAGTCAGAGAGACAGCACAGAAATAAGAGAGAGACAGTCAGACATAGCACAGAAATAAGAGCGAGACAGTCAGACACAGCACGGAAATAAGAGCGAGACAGTCAGAGAGACAGCACAGAAATAAGAGCGAGACAGTCAGAGAGACAGCACAGAAATAAGAGCGAGACAGTCAGAGAGACAGCACAGAAATAAGAGAGAGACAGTCAGACATCGCACAGAAATAAGAGCGAGACAGTCAGAGAGACAGCATAGAAATAAGAGTGAGACAGTCAGAGAGACAGCACAGAAATAAGGGCGAGACAGTCAGAGAGACAGCACAGAAATAAGGGCGAGACAGTCAGAGAGACAGCACAGAAATAAGGGCGAGACAGTCAGAGAGACAGCACAGAAATAAGAGCGAGACAGTCAGAGAGCCAGCACAGAAATAAGGGCGAGACAGTCAGAGAGACAGCACAGAAATAAGAGCGAGACAGTCAGAGAGACAGCACAGAAATAAGGGCGAGACAGTCAGAGAGACAGCACATAAATAAGGGCGAGACAGTCAGAGAGACAGCACAGAAATAAGGGCGAGACAGTCAGACATAGCACAGAAATAAGAGCGAGACAGTCAGAGACACAGCACGGAAATAAGAGCGAGACAGTCAGAGAGACAGCACAGAAATAAGAGCGAGACAGTCAGAGAGACAGCCTGGCCTGACCTTGGCTCTGAATGCGATTAGTTTCAGCACCATCTCAACCGTGAACAGCCCGGTGAAAACCATGTTCAGGATATCCATGGCATAATTAAAGGGCTGGGACTGCTCATAATGCTAACGGGAGACAGAGAGACCAAGAGAGAGTGTTACACACAGAGAGAGAGTGTTACATACACAGAGAGAGTGTTACATACAGAGAGTGTGTTACATACAGAGAGTGTGTTACACACAGGGAAACTGCATTCTTGTGTGTTGCCTGCATGATGTGTGTATATGTGTGTTACCTGCATGGTGTGTGTATATGTGTGTTACCTGCATGGTGTATACACGGTGTGTGTGTGTGTATGTAGTGTGTGTTACCTGCATGGTGTATACATGGTGTGTGTGTGTATATGTAGTGTGTGTTACCTGCATGGTGTATGGTGTGTTACCTGCATGGTGTATACATGGTGTGTGTGTATATTGTGCCAGAAACCAGGGGTTGGTAATAAACTCCATATACAGGGCTCCCAGGATACTGAACAGTTTCTGTCCTGTCTAAGCTGAACAGGGCAGCCTCGTGGTACAGGCACTCCATTCCACAGTTTGTCTGCTGCCTGTTTTCTGTCACCTGTCATGCTGATTAGAGTTCAGGTATATAAGACCTGTTTCCTGTTTCCTCTGGGCCCCGCCCAAGAGCCTGGAAGGCTGCTGAACTGCAGAGGGGTGAGAAAGCCTCTTTCCCAAATCGCTTCATTCATTCGGTTAGTTTGTCTAAAGACTGCAAAGGTACTTATTTTGTTGGTGGAAGTGGACAAGCCACTTCCAACTCTGAGTCAGGGACATCTAAGTTTAAGTTATCGCTCAGACGAGCAGCTTTTTGTTTGGCTTTGTTTTCTGTTTAAACTGTGGCAGTCTCAGTGCCTGGGACTGAATAAAGCCTGTTTAAAGGAACAGTACGTGACGTCTCATCATTTAACCTACCCTAAAAGACCGTGTTCTAACAGTCCCGGACAGACGGCGGAGCCCCGGAGTAAGCCGTTTGTCACATATGGTGGAGAATGCGGGCAGAACACTAAAAGGTCTGGGGGTTAAAGAACTTTAAAGAAAAAAAAAAAAAGGGTTTTTTTTCTCTCTCTCCAAACAAGATGGAAGACGTGGTGAGTGCGCTGGTACGCAATGTCGCTGTCCAGAGAGACGCGAATGAAGCCCTGCAACAGGCGAATGCAAACCAGCAAGAGACAAACCGCTTGCTGAAAGAGGAGCAACAGCGGTTCGCTCAGGGCTTACAGCAGGAACTCGAGATCCTGAGGGAGACTATCAGTAACCTTCCACTGGCAGCGGCAGCCCCAGTTCCGAAAATGACCAGGGCAAGCCACTACCTTCAGAAGATGGGACCCTCGGATGATGTGGAAGCCTATCTTCTCACGTTTGAACGCACGGCACAGAGAGAGGGATGGCCAGAAGCTGAGTGGGCTGGTCTAATCGCACCCTTCCTAAGCGGCGAACCCCAGAAGGCTTACTTTGATCTAGAGCCAGCCGAAGCTAACGTCTATGCAAAATTGAAGTTCGAGATCCTCGCCCGCCTCGGCGTAACCACGGCTGTTCGCGCCCAAAGGTTTCACGCATGGTCCTTCACGATGGATAAAGCCACCCGAAGCCAGATGTATGACCTCATCCACCTCGCCCGGAAGTGGCTACAACCCGAGATCAACTCAGCCAGCCACATCGTGGAACGGTTGGTCATGGACCAGTTCTTGAGGAAACTTCCCTCTGCCTTACGCCATTGGGTCAGTCGGAGTGACCCCCACAATGCGGATGAGCTTGTGGCCCTCGTAGAAAGGTACAATGCAGCAGGAGAGCACCCGCAACCCACAGTCGTGGAGCAACCCCACTACCCGAGGTTCCAGGACTCTTCCAGAGACGGTAAAAGGGTACCGGGGTTAAGGGGAGCTGAAGAGCGGCGACCACCTTCACGCAGCACCAGCAACAGTGGTTCGCACACTAAGGGCAATAGCCAACATGGGGAGCCGGGAAAAGGCTCTAAGTGGGACACAGACTATGTACCTAAATGTGTAAATTGTCATGAGAGGGGCCACACAGCAAAAATCTGCCCACTAAATGAGGAGCCCATGCAATGCAACAGCGTGGAACCTTATTCGCTGTTGTCCCAATGTATGGGCCCTAGCCCAGAGGACCCCTTGAATAACCATCTGTGGGCATTTGTAAAGGTTAATGGTAAGAGGGTTCGGGCACTTCTTGACTCTGGGAGTATGGTCACACTAGTGTCCGAATACCTATTGCCCATTAAGAAGAAACAGGTAAACAGTTCACAAAGAGTGGCAATTTGTTGTATACATGGGGATAATCATGAATATTCCACTGTTGATGTTTTTTTTGAAACAGAATTTGGTTCTTTAGATTTCAAGGTGGGTGTTGTACCCAAACTGGCACATGATGTGTTAATAGGGACCGACTTTCCCCATTTTCTAAAAATGTGGTCCCCAGCTCAGAATAGCGCCCAGAGTTCAATAGCAGACCATAACGAAGTGTTAGAAGAAACAAATCCTTTCCCTTTTTCAGAAATGGAGGTTGACGAGGGCCCAAATAAGAAAGGGGAAAAGGAGGAGTGCTGTGAAATTCCCTTCCCCATCACTACTTTGGTAGGGAATACCCCAAATCAAGATGTTGATCAGGCACTTACCACCCCAGTACAGGATAAGACCCTCGCTGACCTAGAGGTCAGTCCTGGGAGTTTTAAGAAGGCCCAGTGGGAGGACCCCACATTAGCGGTAGCAAGGGGAAATATACGGGACCAGAATAGTACTCATGGCCAACCAGATAGGTCACTTGCTTACCCCTACTTCGAGGTAGAGAACGACCTAGTATATCGGGTTGATAAAAGAAAATCAGTTACAACTAAACAATTGTTGGTACCACGGACATTCCGTAACGTAGTATTACACCTCGCACATAGTCATCCATTGGGGGGACACCTAGGGGTGGAAAAGACAAAAGAAAAGGTTCTCCGAAGCTTTTATTGGCCTGGGGTTCTGGCAGAAATTACAAACTATTGTTCCTCATGCCCAGAATGTCAGATCACCGCCCCGTTCAAAGCATACCGCAGCCCATTGGTACCCCTTCCCATAATAGAGGTACCATTTGACCGGATTGCTATGGATCTAGTAGGACCCCTAATAAAGTCTGCTAGGGGACATCAGCATATATTGGTAATATTAGATTATGCTACCTGATATCCGGAGGCAGTTCCCCTACGTAGCACCTCTGCTAAAAACATAGCAAAAGAGTTAGTACTTCTGTTTTCCCGGGTCGGAATTCCTAAAGAGATCTTATCTGACCAGGGAACACCATTTATGTCCCAAGTAACAAAAGAGCTATGTAAACTCCTAAAAATCAAGCATCTCAGAACCTCAGTCTATCATCCACAAACAGATGGTTTAGTGGAAAGGTTCAATAAAACCTTAAAGAGCATGTTACGCCGGGCGGTCGATAAGGATGGGAAAAACTGGGACTGTTTGTTACCATACCTGTTATTTGCCATTAGGGAAGTTCCCCAGTCATCCACAGGCTTCTCCCCGTTTGAACTATTGTATGGCCGACATCCAAGGGGCTTACTGGATATAGCCAAAGAAACTTGGGAACACGAGGTTACCCCTTACAGAAGTGTAATAGAGCATGTTGCCCAAATGCAGGACCGCATTGCTGCAGTCCTACCCATAGTGAGGGAACACATGGAGAAAGCTCAAGAAGCACAAAGGAATACGTATAATAAGGGTGCTAGGGTCAGAATTTTTTTTCCAGGTGATAGGGTACTAGTTCTGGTTCCCACCGTGGAGAGTAAATTCCTTGCTAAATGGCATGGGCCATATGAGGTCTTGGAAAGAGTGGGAGAAGTAAATTATAGGGTAAGGCAGCCAGGTAGGAGGAAACCTGAGCAAATTTACCATATAAATCTACTCAAGCCCTGGAAAGATAGAGAGGTCTTGTTAACCCTAGTACCCCCAGGTCCGTCAGAGAATCAAGAAACTGACCCAGAGGTTAGCATAGCTGAAACACTGTCCGTGCATCAGAAACGAGAGGTCCAGAGTTTAGTGAGAAGGAACAAAGAAATCTTCTCTACACAGCCAGGTAAAACTAACGTAATTAAACATGACATAGTCTCTGAACCGGGGGTCCGAGTTAACCTTAAACCGTACCGAATCCCAGAGGCCAAGAGAGAGGCTATAAGTTTAGAGGTTAAAAAAATGCTAAAACTAGGCGTAATTGAGGAATCCCAAAGTGGGTGGAACAGCCCTATAGTTTTAGTCCCAAAGCCAGACGGTACAACAAGGTTTTGTAATGACTACCGGAAACTAAACGCGGTGTCAAAATTTGATACTTATCCTATGCCCAGGGTGGATGAACTTGTAGAGAGACTGGGCAAAGCCCGATATCTCACAACCCTAGACCTAACAAAAGGGTACTGGCAGGTTCCCCTCACAGAAAGGGCAAAAGAAAAAACAGCCTTCTCAACCCCAGACGGCCTCTTTCAATATAAGGTACTGCCTTTTGGCTTACATGGAGCTCCCGCCACATTCCAAAGAATGATGGATAAAATTTTAAAACCACATGTTCGGTACGCTGCCGCCTACCTGGATGATGTGGTAATCCATAGTGAAGATTGGCAGTCCCACCTTCCAAAGGTCCAAGCTGTGCTCGACGCAGTTCGGTCTGCTGGACTAACTGCTAACCCCGCTAAATGCACTATTGGTCTGGAGGAGGCCAAGTATCTGGGGTATTCTATTGGTAGAGGGTTACTCAAACCACAAACACTCAAAGTAGAGGCGATACAAAATTGGCCAAGGCCAGTCACAAAAAAACAAGTAAGGACCTTTTTGGGGTTAATTGGCTACTATAGGAGGTTTATTCCCAATTTTGCAACTAAGGCAACCCCACTAACCGACCTCACAAAAGCAAGAGGACCGCTAATGGTAAAGTGGTCCCCCGAAGCCGAACAGGCCTTTAGAAGCCTGAAAGAAGCTCTCTGTGCCCAACCAGTGTTGGTCACACCTGACTTCTCCAAAGAGTTCGTACTCCAAACCGACGCATCTGAGGTAGGGCTGGGGGCGGTACTCTCCCAGGAGTCTCAAGGGGAGGAGCACCCCATCCTTTATTTAAGTAGGAAACTAAATCCCCAGGAGAAAAATTACTCCATAGTCGAGAAAGAGTGTCTCGCAATAAAGTGGGCTGTAGAGACACTCAAGTATTATCTGTTGGGGAGAAAGTTCCGATTGGTCACAGATCATGCACCCCTTACCTGGATGTGTCAAAATAGGGAGAAGAACGCTAGGGTGACCAGGTGGTTCCTAAGCCTACAGCCCTTTAAATTTTCTGTGGAACACAGGTCGGGGCACAAACATGGCAATGCCGACGGGTTGTCAAGGATGCACTCCCTAATATCCATGGTCGCTCACCCCTCGAGGTCTGAGCTGGGGGGGAGGATATGTGACAGAAACCAGGGGTTGGTAATAAACTCCATATACAGGGCTCCCAGGATACTGAACAGTTTCTGTCCTGTCTAAGCTGAACAGGGCAGCCTCGTGGTACAGGCACTCCATTCCACAGTTTGTCTGCTGCCTGTTTTCTGTCACCTGTCATGCTGATTAGAGTTCAGGTATATAAGACCTGTTTCCTGTTTCCTCTGGGCCCCGCCCAAGAGCCTGGAAGGCTGCTGAACTGCAGAGGGGTGAGAAAGCCTCTTTCCCAAATCGCTTCATTCATTCGGTTAGTTTGTCTAAAGACTGCAAAGGTACTTATTTTGTTGGTGGAAGTGGACAAGCCACTTCCAACTCTGAGTCAGGGACATCTAAGTTTAAGTTATCGCTCAGACGAGCAGCTTTTTGTTTGGCTTTGTTTTCTGTTTAAACTGTGGCAGTCTCAGTGCCTGGGACTGAATAAAGCCTGTTTAAAGGAACAGTACGTGACGTCTCATCATTTAACCTACCCTAAAAGACCGTGTTCTAACAGTCCCGGACAGACGGCGGAGCCCCGGAGTAAGCCGTTTGTCACAATATGTAGTGTGTGTTACCTGCATGGTGTATGGTGTATACACGGTGTGTATATGTAGTGTGTGTTACCTGAATGGTGTATACATGGTGTGTGTGTGTGTATATGTAGTGTGTGTGTGTTACCTGCATGGTGTATGGTGTATACACGGTGTGTACAGTATATGTAGTGTGTGTTACCTGCATGGTGTATACACGGTGTGTGTGTATATGTAGTGTGTGTTACCTGCATGGTGTATACACGGTGTGTGTGTGTTACCTGCATGGTGTATGGTGTATACACGGTGTGTACAGTATATGTAGTGTGTGTTACCTGCATGGTGTATACACGGTGTGTGTATATGTAGTGTGTGTTACCTGCATGTGTTATACACGGTGTGTGTGTATATGTAGTGTGTGTTACCTGCATGGTGTATACACGGTGTGTGTATATGTAGTGTGTGTTACCTGCATGGTGTATATACGGTGTGTATATATGTAGTGTGTGTTACCTGCATGGTGTATACACGGTGTGTGTGTATATGTAGTGTGTGTTACCTGCATGGTGTATACACGGTGTGTGTGTGTATGTAGTGTGTGTTACCTGCACGGTGTATACGCGGTGTGTACAGTATATGTAGTGTGTGTTACCTGCATGGTGTATACACGGTGTGTGTGTGTGTGTATGTAGTGTGTGTTACCTGCATGGTGTATACACGGTGTGTGTGTGTGTGTGTGTGTATGTAGTGTGTGTTACCTGCATGGTGTATACACGGTGTGTGTGTGTGTGTGTATATGTAGTGTGTGTTACCTGCATGGTGTATACACGGTGTGTGTGTATATGTAGTGTGTGTTACCTGCATGGTGTATACACGGTGTGTGTGTGTGTGTGTATGTAGTGTGTGTTACCTGCATGGTGTATACACGGTGTGTGTGTGTGTGTGTGTGTGTGTGTGTGTATGTAGTGTGTGTTACCTGCATGGTGTATACACGGTGTGTGTGTGTGTATATGTAGTGTGTGTTACCTGCATGGTGTATACACGGTGTGTGTGTGTGTATGTAGTGTGTGTTACCTGCATGGTGTATACACGGTGTGTGTGTGTGTATATGTAGTGTGTGTTACCTGCATGGTGTATACACAGGGTGTGTGTGTGTGTGTGTGTGTGTATGTAGTGTGTGTTACCTGCATGGTGTATACACAGTCTGTGTGTGTGTGTATGTAGTGTGTGTTACCTGCATGGTGTATACACGGTGTGTGTGTGTATGTGTGTGTGTGTGTGTATGTAGTGTGTGTTACCTGCATGGTGTATACACGGTGTGTGTGTATATGTAGTGTGTGTTACCTGCATGGTGTATACACGGTGTGTGTGTGTGTGTGTGTGTGTGTGTATGTAGTGTGTGTTACCTGCATGGTGTATACACGGTGTGTGTGTGTATGTAGTGTGTGTTACCTGCATGGTGTATACACGGTGTGTGTGTGTGTGTGTATGTAGTGTGTGTTACCTGCATGGTGTATACACGGTGTGTGTGTGTGTATATGTAGTGTGTGTTACCTGCATGGTGTATACACGGTGTGTGTGTGTGTGTGTATGTAGTGTGTGTTACCTGCATGGTGTATACACGGTGTGTGTGTGTGTGTGTGTATGTAGTGTGTGTTAACTGCATGGTGTATACACGGTGTGTGTGTGTGTATGTAGTGTGTGTTACCTGCATGGTGTATACACGGTGTGTGTATATGTAGTGTGTGTTACCTGCATGGTGTATACACGGTGTGTGTGTGTGTATATGTGTGTTACCTGCATGGTGTATACACGGTGTGTGTGTGTGTGTGTATGTAGTGTTTGTTACCTGCATGGTGTATACACGGTGTGTGTGTGTGTGTATATGTAGTGTGTGTTACCTGCATGGTGTATACACGGTGTGTGTGTGTGTGTGTTACCTGCATGGTGTATACACAGTGTGTGTGTGTGTGTATGTAGTGTGTGTTACCTGCATGGTGTATACACGGTGTGTGTGTGTGTGTGTGTATATGTAGTGTGTGTTACCTGCATGGTGTATACACGGTGTGTGTGTGTGTGTGTATATGTAGTGTGTGTTACCTGCATGGTGTATACACGGTGTGTGTGTGTGTGTGTATATGTAGTGTGTGTTACCTGCATGGTGTATACACGGTGTGTGTGTGTATGTAGTGTGTGTTACCTGCATGGTGTATACACGGTGTGTGTGTGTGTGTGTGTGTATGTAGTGTGTGTTACCTGCATGGTGTATACACAGTGTGTGTGTGTGTATGTGTGTATATGTAGTGTGTGTTACCTGCATGGTGTATACACGGTGTGTGTGTGTGTGTGTGTGTGTGTGTGTGTATGTAGTGTGTTACCTGCATGGTGTATACACGGTGTGTGTGTGTGTGTGTGTGTGTATGTAGTGTGTGTTACCTGCATGGTGTATACACGGTGTGTGTGTGTATGTAGTGTGTGTTACCTGCATGGTGTATACACGGTGTGTGTGTGTGTGTATGTAGTGTGTGTTACCTGCATGGTGTATACACAGTGTGTGTGTGTATGTGTGTATATGTAGTGTGTGTTACCTGCATGGTGTATACACGGTGTGTGTGTGTGTGTGTGTATATGTAGTGTGTGTTACCTGCATGGTGTATACACGGTGTGTGTGTGTGTGTGTGTAGTGTGTGTTACCTGCATGGTGTATACACGGTGTGTGTGTGTGTGTGTGTGTAGTGTGTGTTACCTGCATGGTGTATACACGGTGTGTGTGTGTGTGTGTATGTAGTGTGTGTTACCTGCATGGTGTATACACGGTGTGTGTGTGTGTGTGTATGTGTGTATATGTAGTGTGTGTTACCTGCATGGTGTATACACGGTGTGTGTGTGTGTGTGTGTGTGTGTGTGTATGTAGTGTGTTACCTGCATGGTGTATACACGGTGTGTGTGTGTGTGTGTGTGTATGTAGTGTGTGTTACCTGCATGGTGTATACACGGTGTGTGTGTGTATGTAGTGTGTGTTACCTGCATGGTGTATACACGGTGTGTATGTGTGTGTGTGTATGTAGTGTGTGTTACCTGCATGGTGTATACACAGTGTGTGTGTGTGTATGTGTGTATATGTAGTGTGTGTTACCTGCATGGTGTATACACGGTGTGTGTGTGTGTGTGTGTGTGTGTATATGTAGTGTGTGTTACCTGCATGGTGTATTCACGGTGTGTGTGTGTGTGTGTAGTGTGTGTTACCTGCATGGTGTATACACGGTGTGTGTGTGTGTGTGTGTGTAGTGTGTGTTACCTGCATGGTGTATACACGGTGTGTGTGTGTGTGTGTGTGTGTAGTGTGTGTTACCTGCATGGTGTATACACGGTGTGTGTGTGTGTGTGTGTATGTGTGTATATGTAGTGTGTGTTACCTGCATGGTGTATACACGGTGTGTGTGTGTGTGTGTAGTGTGTGTTACCTGCATGGTGTATACACGGTGTGTGTGTGTGTGTGTAGTGTGTGTTACCTGCATGGTGTATACACGGTGTGTGTGTGTGTGTATGTAGTGTGTGTTACCTGCATGGTGTATACACGGTGTGTGTGTGTGTGTGTGTGTGTGTGTGTATGTAGTGTGTGTTACCTGCATGGTGTATACACGGTGTGTGTGTGTGTGTGTATGTAGTGTGTGTTACCTGCATGGTGTATACACGGTGTGTGTGTGTGTGTGTGTATGTGTGTATATGTAGTGTGTGTTACCTGCATGGTGTATACACGGTGTGTGTGTGTGTGTGTAGTGTGTGTTACCTGCATGGTGTATACACGGTGTGTGTGTGTGTGTGTAGTGTGTGTTACCTGCATGGTGTATACACGGTGTGTGTGTGTGTGTGTGTGTATGTAGTGTGTGTTACCTGCATGGTGTATACACGGTGTGTGTGTGTGTGTGTGTGTGTATGTAGTGTGTGTTACCTGCATGGTGTATACACGGTGTGTGTGTGTGTGTGTGTGTGTATGTAGTGTGTGTTACCTGCATGGTGTATACACGGTGTGTGTGTGTGTGTCTGTGTGTGTGTATGTAGTGTGTGTTACCTGCATGGTGTATACACGGTGTGTGTGTGTGTGTGTGTGTATGTAGTGTGTGTTACCTGCATGGCCAGAGCGATGGTGTTGAGCAGGATGAGTATGAACATGATGTACTCGAAGCCTGTGGAGTTCACCATGTACCAGACCTTGTACTGATAGCGCTCCTTGGGAATATACCTCCGAAGGGGCTGGGCCTTCAGAGCGTACTCCACACACTGACGCTGGGGAGAGGGGGCGCACGGACCACAGGTCAGAGGGCAGGGGGCAGCTGGTCAGTTTGGGTGTAGTGGTAAGCTAGGTAGAGAATGTGCATCGGTCAGTGCCATGGGGTGACATCTCACAGGTGCAATGAGGTCACCTGGTGAGTATGATATGGTCAGTGTCCAGAGTGCAGGGAGGTCCCCTGGTGAGTATGATATGGTCAGTGTCCAGAGTGCAGGGAGGTCCCCTGGTGAGTATGATATGGTCAGTGTCCGGAGTGCAGGGAGGTCCCCTGGTAAGTATGGTATGGTCAGTGTCCGGAGTGCAGGGAGGTCACATGGTGAGTATGATATGGTCAGTGTCCGGAGTGCAGGGAGGTCCCCTGGTAAGTATGGTATGGTCAGTGTCCGGAGTGCAGGGAGGTCACATGGTGAGTATGATATGGTCAGTGTCCGGAGTGCAGGGAGGTCACCTGGTGAGTATGATATGGTCAGTGTCCGGAGTGCAGGGAGGTCACCTGGTGAGTATGATATGGTCAGTGTCCGGAGTGCAGTGAGGTCACCTGGTGAGTATGATATGGTCAGTGTCCGGAGTGCAGGGAGGTCACCTGGTGAGTATGATATGGTCAGTGTCCGGAGTGCAGGGAGGTTACCTGGTGAGTATGATATGGTCAGTGTCCGGAGTGCAGGGAGGTCACCTGGTGAGTATTATATGGTCAGTGTCCGGAGTGCAGGGAGGTCACATGTCGAGTATGATATGGTCAGTGTCCGGAGTGCAGTGAGGTCAACTGGTCAGTATGATGCAAACAATGTTTGGGGTGCAGAGCCATGTAGTCAGTAGTCAGTATGATAAGTGTGTCTGGGTAGCAGTGAAATGACCTGGTCAGTATGATGAGGTCAGCGTCTGAGATGCAGAGGTCACCTGGTCAGTATGATGAGGTCAGCGTCTGAGATGCAGAGGTCACCTGGTCAGTATGATGAGGTCAGCGTCTGAGATGCAGAGGTCACCTGGTCAGTATGATGAGGTCAGTGTCCGGGGTGCAGAGGTCACCTGGTCAGTATGATGAGGTCAGTGTCCGGGGTGCAGAGGTCACCTGGTTCTTGTCCAGCTCGCAGTTCTTGTACTCCTGCTCCCCCTGCGCCCGGAAGGTGATAATCACAAAGCCCACGAAGATGTTCATCATGAAGAAGGCGATGATGATGATGTAGACGATGAAGAAGATAGAGATCTCCACCCGATAATTGTAAATCGGTCCCACATTCTCCCCATTGGCATCAATGGCTTTGTACAGCAGTCTGGGGGAGGCAGACGGAGGGGGGCGCTTATACTGGGAGTCACGCTGGCTTCTCCCCCATTGCAAACTCACTCTCTCGCCTCTCACACTCACTCTCTCCTCCTATCGTAAACTCACTCTCTCCATTCAGACTCACGCTGGCCTCTCTCTCCCCTCTCAGACTCACTCTCAGTCCCTTCCTCTTATACTCAATCTCCCTTCTCAGACTCACTCTCTCCCCTCTCACTCACTCACTTTCACACTCTCCCATCCCCTCTCACACTCACTCTCTCCCATATCCTCTCAAACTCACTCACTCATTCTCAGACTCACTCTCTCCCCTCACTCTCAAACTCACTCTCTCCTGTCCCCATCAGCCTCAATCACTCACTCTCACCCCTCTCACTCACTCTCACACTCACGTTCTCTTGTCCCTCTTTGCCTCACTCACACTCACTCTCTTCCCTCCCCTCTCACATTCACTCTCTCCTGTCCCCTCTTATCCTCACTAACTCACTCACTTTCTTCCATCCCCCTCACACTCGCTCTCTCCTGTCACCTCTCAGACTCACTCTTTCCTGTCTCAGCCTCACTCACTCTCACAGTCACTCTCTCAGACTCACGCCGGCCAGCCCTCAAACGTGGAGACGGTGAAGAGTGCCATCATGCCACACAGGACGTGGTCAAAGTTGAATTCGCTGTTGTGCCAGAGTCTCTCACGCACCATGGGGTGAGTGACATCCCCGTCCTTATACACAATGAACGTCCCCCTGATACAAGCACAGTGACAATAGGGGTGTTACTGTATGTGTGTTCCTGTACTTATTGGGATACAATTATCTGTATGTATATGTCTGTGTGTTTGTGGGTAGGTGCGTGTGTGTATATGTATTTGTTGATAGGTGTGTGTGATATGCAGGCTCCATACTTGCATTCCTCCGGGGTGTTTGTGTGTAGGTGTGCATGGGCGTGTATGTAGGTGTGTACGTGGGTGTGTGTACGTGTGTGTGTGTGTACGTGGGTGTGTGTGTGTACGTGGGTGTGTGTGTGTGTACGTGTGTGTGTGTGTGTGTGTGTGGGTGTGTGGGTGTGTGTGTACGTGGGTGTGTGTGTGTGTACGTGGGTGTGTGTGTGTACGTGGGTGTGTGTGTACGTGTGTGTGTGTGTGTACGTGGGTGTGTGTGTACGTGGGGTGGGTGTGTGTGTGTGTGTGTGGGTGTGTGTACGTGGGTGTCTGTGTGTGTGTGTGTGTGTGTGTGTGTATGTGTGTAGGTGGTGTGTGTGTGTGTGTGTGTGTGTGTGTGTGTGTGTGTGTGTGTGTGTGTGTGTGTGTTTGTGTGAATGTGTGTGTGTAGGTGTGGGTGGGTGTAGGTGTGTGTGTGTGTAGGTGTGTGTGTGTGTAGGTGTGTAGGTGTAGGTGTGTAGGTGTGGGTGTGTGGGTGTGTAGGTGTGTGTGTGTGTGTGTGTGTGTGTGTGTGTGTGTGTGTGTGTGTGTGTGTGTGTGTGTGTGTGTGTGTAGGTGTGTGTGTGTGTGTGTGTGTGTGTGTGTAGGTGTGTGTGTGTGTGTGTGTAGGTGTGGGTGTGTGTAGGTGTGTGTGTAGGTGTGTAGGTGTGTAGGTGTGTAGGTGTGTGTGTGGGTGTGTGTGTAGGTGTGTGTGTGGGTGTGTGTGTGGGGGTGTGTAGGTGTGTAGGTGTGTGTGGGTGTGTGTGGGTGTGTACGTGGGTGTGTGTGTGGGTGGGTGTTATATGCAGGCTCCATACTTGCATTCCTCCGGGGTGTGCTTGGCTTCATCGGTGCAGCTGAAGAACTTTCCCTGCAGAGGGAGGTGTCAGGGTTACAGCCTGAGCCTCCCAAACACTGCTCCCCCCCCAAACACTGCTCCCCCCCCAAACACTGCTCCCCCCCAAACACTGCTCCCCCCCAAACACTGCTCCCCTCCCCAAACACTGCTCCCCCCCCAAACACTGCTCCCCCCCAAACACTGCTCCCCCCCCCAACACTGCTCCCCCCCCCCAAACACTGCTCCCCCCCAAAACACTGCTCCCGCCCTCAAACACTGCTCCCCCCAAACACTGTTCTCTCCCCCCCCCAAACACTGCTCCCCCCCAAACACTGCTCCCCCCAAACACTGCTCCCCCCCCAACACTGCTCCCCCCCAACACTGCTCCCCCCCAAACACTGCTCTATCCCCCCCCAAACACTGCTCTCTCCCCCCCCAAACACAGCTAAACTCAAACAGTGTTTAATCCCCCCAAACACTGCTAAACCCCCTCCAAACAGCTAAACCCTCCAAATACTGCTTAATCCACCAAACACTGCTCCCCCCCCCAAACACAGCTCAACACAGCTAACCCCCCTAAACCCCCAAGGTAGCGAAACAGCAAACACTGCTGAACCCCCAAACCTTGCACACAGGGGATAACGGGGAGACTCTGACCTTAAAGAGCTGCACCCCGATACAGGCGAACATGAACTGTAACAGTGTGGTGACTATCATAATGTTACCGATAGTGCGGATAGCCACGAACACACACTGCACCACGTGCTGCAGAGAGAGCGGCGGGAGAGAGCGTCACTGACAGGAGAGCGTCACTGACAGGAGGAGGGAGAGTGTCACTGAGAGGAGGAGAGAGCGTCACTGAGAGGAGAGAGCGTCACTGAGAGGAGAGAGCGTCACTGAGAGGAGAGCGTCACTGAGAGGAGAGCGCGTCACTGAGAGGAGAGCGCGTCACTGAGAGGAGAGAGCGTCACTGAGAGGAGAGAGCGTCACTGAGAGGAGAGAGCGTCACTGACAGGAGGAGGGAGAGTGTCACTGAGAGGAGGAGGGAGAGTGTCACTGAGAGGAGGAGAGAGCGTCACTGAGAGGAGAGAGCATCACTGAGAGGAGAGAGCGTCACTGAGAGGAGAGAGCGTCACTGAGAGGAGAGAGCGTCACTGAGAGGAGAGCGCGTCACTGAGAGGAGAGCGTCACTGACAGGAGGAGGGAGAGTGTCACTGAGAGGAGGAGAGAGCGTCACTGACAGGAGGAGGGAGAGTGTCACTGACAGGAGGAGGGAGAGTGTCACTGAGAGGAGGAGAGAGCGTCACTGAGAGGAGAGAGCGTCACTGAGAGGAGAGCGCGTCACTGAGAGGAGAGAGCGTCACTGAGAGGAGAGAGCGTCACTGAGAGGAGAGAGCGTCACTGACAGGAGGAGGGAGAGTGTCACTGACAGGAGGAGGGAGAGTGTCACTGAGAGGAGAGAGCATCACTGACAGGAGGAGGGAGAGTGTCACTGAGGGGAGAGAGCGTCACTGACAGGAGGAGGGAGAGTGTCACTGAGAGGAGAGCGTCACTGACAGGAGGAGGGAGAGTGTCACTGACATGAGGAGGGAGGGTGTCACTGAGAAGAGAGAGCGTCACTGACAGGAGGAGGGAGAGTGTCACTGACAGGAGGAGGGAGAGTGTCACTGAGAGGAGAGAGCGTCACTGACAGGAGGAGGGAGAGTGTCACTGACAGGAGGAGGGAGAGTGTCACTGAGAGGAGAGAGCGTCACTGACAGGAGGAGGGAGAGTGTCACTGACAGGAGGAGGGAGAGTGTCACTGAGAGGAGAGAGCGTCACTGACAGGAGGAGGGAGAGTGTCACTGAGGGGAGAGAGCGTCACTGACAGGAGGAGGGAGAGTGTCACTGAGAGGAGAGAGCGTCACTGACAGGAGGGAGAGTGTCACTGACAGGAGGAGGGAGGGTGTCACTGAGAAGAGAGAACGTCACTGACAGAAGGAGGGAGAGTGTCACTGACAGGAGAGAGCGTCACTGAGAGGAGAGAGCGTCACTGACAGGAGGAGGGAGAGTGTCACTGACAGGAGGAGGGAGGGTGTCACTGAGAGGAGAGAGCGTCACTGAGAGGAGAGAGCGTCACTGAGAGGAGAGCGTCACTGACAGGAGAGAGCGTCACTGACAGGAGAGAGCGTCACTAACAGGAGAGAGCGTCACTGACAGGAGAGAGCGTCACTGACAGGAGGAGGGAGAGTGTCACTGACAGGAGATGGGAGGGTGTCACTAAGAAGAGAGAGCGTCACTGACAGAAGGAGGGATAGTGTCACTGACAGGAGAGTGCATCACTGACAGGAGAGAGCGTCACTGACAGGAGAGAGAGCGTCACTGACAGGAGGAGGGAGAGTGTCACTGAGAGGAGAGAGCGTCACTGACAGGAGAGAGCGTCACTGACAGGAGAGAGCGTCACTGACAGGAGGAGAGAGAGCATCACTGACAGGAGAGAGCGTCACTCAGAGGAGAGAGCGTCACTGACAGGAGGAGGGAGAGTGTCACTGACAGGAGGATGGAGAGTGTCACTGACAGGAGGATGGAGAGTGTCACTGAGAGGAGAGAGCGTCACTGAGAGGAGGAAAGAGAGCACATCATTTAGAGAGGGAGAAAGAGCTTCACTCAGGAGGAGAGCGCGAGTACCCCTGAGAGAGGGAGAGAAAGCGTCACCGAGAAAAGAAGAGAGCGTTGGATTAGCTTTCTGATTTATCTCTTCAAACAGGTATGTTTCGTTGAACTGAATTTCTACCTTCAAGAGAAATTAAAATTGAATGAACTATTGGGTATGTTTCTGTGAGCTGATAGGCAGACCCCTCCCTTAATTGTTATTCAATTGCGTGGGATCAGTGTACTTAAAACAGAATATCTTGGCTGTGAAGCCATATGGCTGGGTCCCGTCATACTGTAAGTGGAACATCAAAAGTGTCTGGCAGAGTTCATTTTGGAGGTGAAGATTCGAGGAAGATCGGACTCTGCACAACAACTTTGCAACAGTGAGAACTTAACTTTCGATACGCTGTGATTCTCTGTACTCTTTCTATCCCCCATTACCTGGGAAGCCTCTCCTCGTGCATCTTACTATGCCCTCCCAATTGCTTTTTCTGTTTACTGTTTCCTCACTCCGTAGTGAATGTCTCTGTTCTCTCCAACTTCCCCACTCCCCACTCCACCATTATTTATACACCTCTCTCCCAACAACTTATTTACCCCTCAATAAAAAGCACCCCCACAAATCCTCTATTCACACCCGTTATCTACTCCTTCCTGCTGCTGGGGATCCCCCCTAGTCCTGAACCCAGACAGACACACCTGATTTCACCCATGCCTCCCTGCCATCTCTTCCCCTGTAAATGGTGTTAACCCTCTCATTTTAATACTGACTAACCTTAAAACTCACCCCACAAAGCCACCCAACAGCCTGCCCTCATGGCTATTGTCCCACACTCAGTCACTCCTACCACACATTGTGGCCAAGCACTGCCATCTACAGCACTTATTCCCTCACCTACTGTCTCTGTAAGTTTCCCATCAAACCTCTTAGAGTGTAAGCTCTTCAGGGCAGGGATTTCCTTTCCTATTGTCTAACTTTGCTGCACTTATTGTATTATTAGAATTCCCTGTACTATATTCTTTGTGAAGCGCTGAGTACACTTTTGGCGCTATATATAAATAAAGACATACAATACAATACAGTAACTCATGAACTCAGTAACTTAATATTAACCTCATCCCTGACCTCTGTCCGTCCTGTGACAGCACCTCTGTTCCCCACCCTATCCCCCCCACCCTGTGACAGCACCTCTGTTCCCCACCCTATCCCCCCCACCCTGTGACAGCACCTCTGTTCCCCACCCTATCCCCCCCACCCTGTGACAGCACCTCTGTTCCCCACCCTATCCCCCCCACCCTGTGACAGCACCTCTGTTCCCCACCCTATCCCCCCCACCCTGTGACAGCACCTCTGTTCCCCACCCTATCCCCCCCACCCTGTGACAGCACCTCTGCTCCCCACCCTATCCCCCCCACCCTGTGACAGCACCTCTGTTCCCCACCCTATCCCCCCCACCCTGTGACAGCACCTCTGTTCCCCGCCCTATCCCCCCCACCCTGTGACAGCACCTCTGTTCCCCACCCTATCCCCCCCACCCTGTGACAGCACCTCTGTTCCCCGCCCTATCCCCCCCACCCTGTGACAGCACCTCTGTTCCCCACCCTATCCCCCCCACCCTGTGACAGCACCTCTGTTCCCCGCCCTATCCCCCCCACCCTGTGACAGCACCTCTGTTCCCCGCCCAATCCCCCCCACCCTGTGACAGCACCTCTGTTCCCCACCCTATCCCCCCCACCCTGTGACAGCACCTCTGTTCCCCACCCTATCCCCCCCACCCTGTGACACCACCTCTGTTCCCCACCCTATCCCCCCCACCCTGTGACACCACCTCTGTTCCCCACCCTATCCCCCCCACCCTATCCCCCCACCCTGTGACAGCACCTCTGTTCCCCACCCTATCCTCCCACCCTGTGACAGCACCTCTGCTCCCCACCCTATCCCCCCACCCTGTGACAGCACCTCTGCTCCCCACCCTATCCCCCCCACCCCGTGACAGCACCTCTGCTCCCCACCCTATCCCCCCCACCCTGTGACAGCACCTCTGTTCCCCACCCTATCCCCCCCCACCCTGTGACAGCACCTCTGCTCCCCACCCTATCCCCCCCACCCTATCCCCCCACCCTATCCCCCCCACCCTATCCCCCCACCCTATCCCCCCCACCCTGTGACAGCACCTCTGCTCCCCACCCTATCCCCCCACCCTGTGACAGCACCTCTGCTCCCCACCCTATCCCCCCCACCCTATCCCCCCACCCTATCCCCCCACCCTGTGACAGCACCTCTGTTCCCCACCCTATCCCCCCACCCTGTGACAGCACCTCTGTTCCCCACCCTATCCCCCCCACCCTGTGAGAGCACCTCTGTTCCCCACCCTATCCCCCCCACCCTGTGACAGCACCTCTGTTCCCCACCCTATCCCCCCCACCCTGTGACAGCACCTCTGTTCCCCACCCTATCCCCCCCACCCTGTGACAGCACCTCTGTTCCCCACCCTATCCCCCCCACCCTATCCCCCCACCCTGTGACAGCACCTCTGCTCCCCACCCTATCCCCCCCACCCTATCCCCCCCACCCTGTGACAGCACCTGTTCCCCACCCTATCCCCCCCCCCCCTGTGACAGCACCTCTGTTCCCCACCCTATCCCCCCCACCCTGTGACAGCACCTCTGTTCCCCACCCTATCCCCCCCACCCTTTGACAGCACCTCTGTTCCCCACCCTATCCCCCCCACCCTGTGACAGCACCTCTGTTCCCCACCCTATCCCCCCCACCCTTTGACAGCACCTCTGTTCCCCACCCTATCCCCCCCACCCTGTGACAGCACCTCTGCTCCCCACCCTATCCCCCCCACCCTATCCCCCCCACCCTGTGACAGCACCTGTTCCCCACCCTATCCCCCCCCCCCCTGTGACAGCACCTCTGTTCCCCACCCTATCCCCCCCACCGCGTGACAGCACCTCTGTTCCCCACCCTATCCCCCCCACCCTATCCCCCCCACCCTGTGACAGCACCTCTGTTCCCCACCCTATCCCCCCCACCCTGTGACAGCACCTCTGTTCCCCACCCTATCCCCCCCACCCTGTGACAGCACCTCTGTTCCCCACCCTATCCCCCCACCCTGTGACAGCACCTCTGTTCCCCATCCTATCCCCCCCCACCCTTTGACAGCACCTCTGTTCCCCACCCTATCCCCCCCACCCTGTGACAGCACCTCTGTTCCCCACCCTATCCCCCCCACCCTGTGACAGCACCTCTGTTCCCCACCCTATCCCCCCCACCCTGTGACAGCACCTCTGTTCCCCGCCCTATCCCCCCCACCCTGTGACAGCACCTCTGCTCCCGACCCTGTAGCTTTGCTATGAGATGCGTTACCTTCAGTCCCTTGGCTCTGTTAATGGCTCTCAGTGGACGTAGCACCCTCAGCACACGCAGGATCTTTACCACGGAGATAGCGCTGGAGCTACGGGATTAACAGGCACAAGGTGAGACCCCCAACAGAACGGCTAGGCCAGTAGGGCCAGGCCAGTTGGGCCAAGCCAGTAGGACCAGGCCAGTAAGACCAGGCCAGTAGGAACAGGCCAGTAGGACCAGGCCAGTAGGACCAGGACAGTAAGACCAGGCCAGTAGGACCAGGCCAGTAAGACCAGGCCAGTAAGACAAGGCCAGTAAGACCAGGGCAGTAGGACCAGGCCAGTAGGACCAGGCCAGTAGTACCAGGCCAGTAAGACCAGGCCAGTAGGACCAGGCCAGTAGGACCAGGCCAATAGTACCAGGCCAGTAAGACCAGGCCAGTAGGACCAGGCCAGTAGGACCAGGCCAGTAGATCCACCTTGCATCAATGTATCAACTGTACTAACGTTACTGCATATTGATAGATAGGTGCAGTGTGAAAATACAGCGGTTATGTTCCAAAATTGCACCGATACATAGATCCCCCGAAATCTCGCCTCCTCAAGGTAGGTACATTTGGGCTTTTGCTGGAGAGGAGAGAGAGTTTGACCCTTTCCAGAGTGGCCCGAGGATGGGAAGAGGGCTCCTGACTTACTGAATGCCAAAGGAGATGAGAGACACGCTGACCACGAGCAGGTCCAAGAGGTTGAACCAGTTCCTGCAGAAAGAGCCCTTGTGTAAGAATGCCCCGTACGCCATCATCTAGGGGGAGCAAGGAGAGGATGAGGGGTGGAGAGAGAGAGAGGAGAGAGAGAGCTACAGCGAGAGCTACAGCTACAGGGAGATAAAAAGGAGAAGGTGGGTGGGGAGCCTTTGTAGAATGAGAAGAGATCGGAGGGAGGGGGAATAGAAGGAGGATGAGGAGAGAGATATTAGGCAAGTAGGCAAAGGTCAGAAAAGAGCAGAGTTTAAGACATCGTCCTGAAGACACATTATTATGACAATTTCACTTGAATAACCTGTCAATTGTCTTCTGGTCCATTTTGTGTTTGTGTGTGTCTATATATATATACACACACACACACACACACACACACACACACACACACACACACACACTAGGGCTCAGCCCATGCGCATTTCGGACACCAACGCCACCCTCCGCAAAATAATGACGGGTTTGATTTTTGTCCCCCCACTTTCTCTCTCTCCCCACTCCTTTCCGTCCTTCTCTTTCCCCCACCTCTCCCTCGCTTCTCTTTCCCCCACTCCTCTCCCTCGTTTCTCTCTCCCCCACATCTCCCTCGCTTCTCTTTCCCCTACCTCTCTCTCGCTTCTTTCCCCCACTCCTCGCCCTCACTTCTCTTTCCCCTACCTCTCCCTCGCTTCTTTCCCCCACTCCTCTCCCTCACTTCTCTTTCCCCCACTCCTCTCCCTCGTTTCTCTTTCCCCCACTCCTCTCCATCGCTTCTTTTCCCCCCACCTCTCCCCCCCTTCCCTCTTAATACCTTATGATGCCCCCAATTCTTTCCGCCTCTCCCTCTCCAGCATTCTTACTTTCTCCTCACTTGCCACCTGACACTTTATTTCTTCGTCTGCTTTCAGTCTGAACGTTATAGCTATCTGACTCTCCATATCTGCCACCAGGCTATGTGCATTAGAGCTAGTCTCACAGAAGGGCGGACAAAACTTTTTTTTATAATATAGAAAGGTGTGTGTGTGTATATATATATATATATATATATATACACACCCTTATTTCTTTCTGCCATGCACGCTGTCCTTTGCGGGAGAGAGAGCTAACCTTTCAGTATAACAAAGGAGGGTCAGATACAGTGAGGAAGGAGATACACAGGGGGAAGGCGTACACTCCGTACAGGAACGGTGCAAGGACACTAACTGGAGGGGGACATCGAGGAGGAGAGGACTAAGCACGGGGTCTTGTCACCTTCAGTAAGATCTCCACAGTGAAGATGGAGGTAAAAGCATAGTCAAAATATCCGAGGATCTGCAAAAACAAGTAACACAGGCATGTGGCAGCCGGGTGCGCAGGTGTCAGTGTCACCCTGCTTCAGGTGTCAGTGTCACCCTGCCTCAGGTGTCAGTGTCACCCTGCCTCAGGTGTCAGTGTCACTCTGCCTCAGGTGTCAGTGTCACCCTGCCTCAGGTGTCAGTGTCACCCTGCCTCAGGTGTCACACTGCCTCAGGTGCCAGTGTCACCCTGCCTCAGGTGTCAGTGTCACCCTGCCTCAGGTGTTAGTGTCACCCCTGCCTCAGGTGTCAGTGACAGCCTGCCTCAGGTGTCAGTGACACCCTGCCTCAGGTGTCAGTGACACCCTGCCTCAGGTGTCACACTGCCTCAGGTGTCAGTGTCACCCCCGCCTCAGGTGTCACCCTGCCTCAGGTGTCAGTGTCACCCTGCCTCAGGTGTCACACTGCCTCAGGTGTCAGTGTCACCCTGCCTCAGGTGTCACACTGCCTCAGGTGTCAGTGTCACCCTGCCTCAGGTGTCACACTGCCTCAGGTGTCAGTATCACCCTGCCTCAGGTGTCACCTTGCCTCAGGTGTCAGTGTCACCCTGCCTCAGGTGTCAGTGTCACTCTGCCTCAGGTGTCACCCTGCCTCAGGTGTCAGTGTCACCCTGCCTCAGGTGTCAGTGTCACCCTGCCTCAGGTGTCAGTGTCACTCTGCCTCAGGTGTCACCCTGCCTCAGGTGTCAGTGTCACCCTGCCTCAGGTGTCAGTGTCACCCTGCCTCAGGTGTCAGTGTCACCCTGCCTCAGGTGTCAGTGTCACCCTGCCTCAGGTGTCAGTGACACCCTGCCTCAGGTGTCACACTGCCTCAGGTGTCAGTGTCACCCTGCCTCAGGTGTCACCCTGCCTCAGGGGTCAGTGTCACCCTGCCTCAGGTGTCAGTGTCACCCTGCCTCAGGTGTCAGTGTAACCCTGCCTCAGGTGTCAGTGTCACCCTGCCTCAGGTGTCACCCTGCCTCAGGTGTCACACTGCCTCAGGTGTCAGTGTCACCCTGCCTCAGGTGTCACCCTGCCTCAGGGGTCAGTGTCACCCTGCCTCAGGTGTCAGTGTCACCCTGCCTCAGGTGTCAGTGTCACCCTGCCTCAGATGTTAATGTCACCCTGCCTCAGGTGTTAGTGTCACCCTGCCTCAGGTGTCACCCTGACTCAGGTGTCACCCTGCCTCAGGTGTCACCCTGCCTCAGGTGTCAGTGTCACCCTGCCTCAGGTGTCACCCTGCCTCAGGTGTCAGTGTCACCCTGCCTCAGGTGTCACACTGCCTCAGGTGTCAGTGTCACCCTGCCTCAGGTGTCACACTGCCTCAAGTGTCCGTGTCACATTGTCTCAGGTGTCCGTGTCACACTGTCTCAGGTGTCCGTGTCACACTATCTCAGGTGTCACACTGTCTCAGGTGTCCGTGTCACACTGTCTCAGGTGTCCGTGTCACACTGTCTCAGGTGTCCGTGTCACACTATCTCAGGTGTCACACTGTCTCAGGTGTCCGTGTCACACTGTCTCAGGTGTCCGTGTCACACTATCTCAGGTGTCACACTGTCTCAGGTGTCCGTGTCACACTGTCTCAGGTGTCCGTGTCACACTGTCTCAGGTGTCCGCGTCACACTGTCTCAGGTGTCCGTGTCACACTGTCTCAGGTGTCCGCGTCACACTGTCTCAGGTGTCCGTGTCACACTGTCTCAGGTGTCCGTGTCACACTGTCTCAGGTGTCCGTGTCACACTGTCTCAGGTGTCCGTGTCACACTGTCTCAGGTGTCCGTGTCACACTTTCTCAGGTGTCCGTGTCACACTGTCTCAGGTGTCCGTGTCACACTGTCTCAGGTGTCCGTGTCACACTGTCTCAGGTGTCCGTGTCACACTGTCTCAGGTGTCCGTGTCACACTGTCTCAGGTGTCCGTGTCACACTGTCTCAGGTGTCCGTGTCACACTGTCTCAGGTGTCCGTGTCACACTTTCTCAGGTGTCCGTGTCACACTGTCTCAGGTGTCCGTGTCACACTGTCTCAGGTGTCAGTGTCACACTGTCTCAGGTGTCAGTGTCACACTGTCTCAGGTGTCAGTGTCACACTGTCTCAGGTGTCCGTGTCACACTGTCTCAGGTGTCCGTGTCACACTGTCTCAGGTGTCCGTGTCACACTGTCTCAGGTGTCCGTGTCACACTGTATCAGGTGTCCGTGTCACACTGTATCAGGTGTCCGTGTCACACTGTATCAGGTGTCCGTGTCACACTGTCTCAGGTGTCCGTGTCACACTGTCTCAGGTGTCCGTGTCACACTGTCTCAGGTGTCCGTGTCACACTGTATCAGGTGTCCGTGTCACACTGTCTCAGGTGTCCGTGTCACACTGTCTCAGGTGTCCGTGTCACACTGTCTCAGGTGTCCGTGTCACACTGTCTCAGGTGTCCGTGTCACACTGTCTCAGGTGTCAGTGTCACACTGTCTCAGGTGTCAGTGTCACACTGTCTCAGGTGTCCGTGTCACACTGTCTCAGGTGTCCGTGTCACACTGTCTCAGGTGTCCGTGTCACACTGTCTCAGGTGTCCGTGTCACACTGTATCAGGTGTCACACTGTCTCATGTGTCCGTGTCACACTGTCTCAGGTGTCCGTGTCACACTATCTCAGGTGTCCGTGTCACACTGTCTCAGGTGTCCGTGTCACACTGTCTCAGGTGTCCGTGTCACACTGTCTCAGGTGTCCGTGTCACACTGTATCAGGTGTCCGTGTCACACTGTCTCAGGTGTCCGTGTCACACTGTCTCAGGTGTCCGTGTCACACTGTATCAGGTGTCCGTGTCACACTGTCTCAGGTGTCCGTGTCACACTGTCTCAGGTGTCAGTGTCACACTGTCTCAGGTGTCCGTGTCACACTGTCTCAGGTGTCCGTGTCACACTGTCTCAGGTGTCCGTGTCACACTGTATCAGGTGTCCGTGTCACACTGTATCAGGTGTCCGTGTCACACTGTATCAGGTGTCCGTGTCACACTATCTCAGGTGTCACACTGTCTCATGTGTCCGTGTCACACTGTCTCAGGTGTCCGTGTCACACTATCTCAGGTGTCCGTGTCACACTGTCTCAGGTGTCCGTGTCACACTGTCTCAGGTGTCCGTGTCACACTGTCTCAGGTGTCCGTGTCACACTGTATCAGGTGTCCGTGTCACCCTGTCTCAGGTGTCACCCTGTCTCAGGTGTCCGTGTCACACTGTCCGTGTCACACTGTCTCAAGTGTCCGTGTCACACTGTCTCAGGTGTCCGTGTCACACTGTCTCAGGTGTCAGTGACCATCACATCCCAGGTGACACTGTGTGTGAATGTGTGAGGTTAATAACACTGTGTCCTACAACATGGGCTGGTAGACTTGCGAGTCTGAGTGAGCACTCACATGGTTACGGAAGGAGTGTGCGCGGATAGGGTCCTCAGCTGCCAGGGAGATGCTGCTGAGGATGATGAAGATCAAGATGAGGTTGGTGAAAATGTGATGGTGAATTAGATGGTGGCACTGAACACGGAGCCTGCAGAGAGAGAGAGAGAGGCGTGAGAGAGAGAGAGGCGTGAGAGAGAGAGGCGTGAGAGAGAGAGGCGTGAGAGAGAGAGGCGTGAGAGAGAGAGGCGTGAGAGAGCGGCGTGAGAGAGAGAGAGGCGTGAGAGAGAGAGAGAGGCGTGAGAGAGAGAGAGAGGCGTGAGAGAGAGAGGCGTGTGAGAGAGAGAGGCGTGTGAGAGCGGCGTGAGAGAGAGAGAGGCATGAGAGAGAGAGAGAGGCGTGAGAGAGAGAGAGAGGCGTGAGAGAGAGAGGCGTGTGAGAGAGAGAGGCGTGTGAGAGAGAGAGAGGCGTGAGAGAGAGAGAGGCGTGAGAGAGAGAGGCGTGAGAGAGAGAGAGGCGTGAGAGAGAGAGGCGTGAGAGAGAGAGAGAGGCGTGAGAGAGAGAGAGAGAGGCGTGAGAGAGAGAGAGGCGTGAGAGAGAGAGAGGGGCGTGAGAGAGAGAGACGTGAGAGAGAGAGAGAGAGGCGTGAGAGAGAGAGGCGTGAGAGAGAGAGAGGCATGAGAGAGAGAGAGAGAGAGAGAGAGAGAGGCGTGAGAGAGAGAGGCGTGAGAGAGAGAGAGGCGTGAGAGAGAGAGAGGCGTGAGAGAGAGAAGAGGCGTGAGAGAGAGAGAGAGGCGTGAGAGAGAGAGAGGCGTGAGAGAGAGAGGCGTGTGAGAGCGGCGTGAGAGAGAGAGAGGCGTGAGAGAGAGAGAGAGGCGTGAGAGAGAGAGAGAGGCGTGAGAGAGAGAGGCGTGTGAGAGAGAGGCGTGTGAGAGAGAGAGAGGCGTGAGAGAGAGAGAGGCGTGAGAGAGAGAGGCGGAGAGAGAGAGGCGTGAGAGAGAGAGGCGTGAGAGAGAGAGGCGTGAGAGAGCGGCGTGAGAGAGAGAGAGGCGTGAGAGAGAGAGAGAGGCGTGAGAGAGAGAGGCGTGTGAGAGAGAGAGGCGTGTGAGAGAGAGAGAGGCGTGAGAGAGAGAGGCGTGTGAGAGAGAGAGGCGTGTGAGAGAGAGAGAGGCGTGAGAGAGAGAGAGGCGCGAGAGAGAGAGAGGGGCGTGAGAGAGAGAGACGTGAGAGAGAGAGAGAGAGGCGTGAGAGAGAGAGAGGCGTGAGAGAGAGAGGCGTGAGAGAGAGAGGCGTGAGAGAGAGAGGCGTGAGAGAGAGAGGCGTGAGAGAGCGGCGTGAGAGAGAGAGAGGCGTGAGAGAGAGAGGCGTGAGAGAGAGAGAGGCGTGAGAGAGAGAGGCGTGTGAGAGAGAGAGGCGTGTGAGAGAGAGAGAGGCGTGAGAGAGAGAGAGGCGTGAGAGAGAGAGGCGTGAGAGAGAGAGAGGCGTGAGAGAGAGAGGCGGAGAGAGAGAGGCGTGAGAGAGAGAGAGGCGTGAGAGAGAGAGAGGGGCGTGAGAGAGAGAGACGTGAGAGAGAGAGAGAGAGGCGTGAGAGAGAGAGGCGTGAGAGAGAGAGAGGCATGAGAGAGAGAGAGAGAGAGAGAGAGAGAGAGAGAGAGGCGTGAGAGAGAGAGGCGTGAGAGAGAGAGAGGCGTGAGAGAGAGAGAGGCGTGAGAGAGAGAGAGGCGTGAGAGAGAGAGAGAGGCGTGAGAGAGAGAGAGGCGTGAGAGAGAGAGGCGTGTGAGAGAGAGAGAAGGCGTGAGAGAGAGAGAGGCGTGAGAGAGGCGTGAGAGAGAGAGAGGCGTGAGAGAGAGAGAGGCGTGAGAGAGAGAGAGAGGCGTGAAAGAGAGAGAGAGAGAGGCGTGAGAGAGAGAGAGGCGTGAGAGAGAGAGAGGGGCGTGAGAGAGAGAGACGTGAGAGAGAGAGAGAGAGGCGTGAGAGAGAGAGAGAGGCGTGAGAGGAGAGAGGCATGAGAGAGAGAGAGAGAGAGAGGCGTGAGAGAGAGAGAGGCGTGAGAGAGAGAGAGGCGTGAGAGAGAGAGGCGTGAGAGAGAGAGAGAGAGAGAGAGAAGCGTGAGAGAGAGAGAGAGAGAGGCGTGAGAGAGAGACGTGAGAGAGAGACGTGAGAGAGAGGCGTGAGAGAGAGAGAGGCGTGAGAGAGAGAGAGGTGTGAGAGAGAGAGAGAGGCGTGAGAGAGAGAGGCGTGAGAGAGAGGCGTGAGAGAGAGGCGTGAGAGAGAGGCGTGAGAGAGAGGCGTGAGAGAGAGGCGTGAGAGAGAGGCGTGAGAGAGAGAGAGGCAGGAGGGAGAGAGAGAGAGACGTGAGAGAGAGAGAGAGGCATGAGAGAGAGAGAGGCGTGAGAGAGAGAGGCGTGAGAGAGAGAGAGGCGTGAGAGAGAGAGAGGCGTGAGAGAGAGAGAGGCGTGAGAGGAGAGAGGCATGAGAGAGAGAGGGATGTGAGAGAAAGAGGCGTGAGAGAGAGAGAGAGGCGTGAGAGAGAGAGAGAGAGAGAGGCATGAGAGAGAGAGAGAGAGGCGTGAGAGGAGAGAGGCATGAGAGAGAGAGGGATGTGAGAGAGGGATGTGAGAGAGAGAGGCATGAGAGAGAGAGGCGTGAGAGAGAGAGGCGTGAGGGAGAGAGGCGTGAGAGAGAGGCGTGCGAGAGAGGTGTGAGAGAGGCGTGAAAGAGAGAGAGGCGTGAGAGAGAGAGAGGCGTGAGAGAGAGGCGTGAGAGAGAGAGAGAGAGGCGTGAGAGAGAGAGGCGTGAGAGAGAGGCGTGAGAGAGAGGCGTGAGAGAGAGAGAGAGGCATGATAGAGAGGCGTGAGAGAGAGAGAGGCGGGAGGGAGAGAGAGAGAGACGTGAGAGAGAGAGAGAGAGGCATGAGAGAGAGAGAGGCGTGAGAGAGAGAGGCGTGAGAGAGAGGCGTGAGAGGAGAGAGGCATGAGAGAGAGAGGGATGTGAGAGAGAGAGAGGCGTGAGAGAGAAAGGCGTGAGAGAGAGAGAGAGAGAGGCATGAGAGAGAGAGAGAGAGGCGTGAGAGGAGAGAGGCATGAGAGAGAGAGGGATGTGAGAGAGGGATGTGAGAGAGAGAGGCGTGAGAGAGAGAGGCGTGAGAGAGAGAGGCGTGAGAGAGAGAGACGTGAGGGAGAGAGGCGTGAGAGAGAGAGAGGCGTGCGAGAGAGGTGTGAGAGAGGCGTGAGGGAGAGAGGCGAGAGAGAGCGGCGTGAGAGATGCGTGAGGGAGAAAGGGAGACGTGAGAGATAGAGGGAGACGTGAGAGGGAGACATGAGAGAGAGAGGCGTGAGGGAGACGTGAGAGGGAGACATGAGAGAGAGAGGCGTGAGGGAGACGTGAGAGGGAGACATGAGAGAGAGAGGCGTGAGGGAGACGTGAGAGGGAGACATGAGAAAGAGAGGCGTGAGGGAGACGTGAGAGAGAGGGAGAAGTCAGATTGGGAAACATAAGAAAGAGACTACAAAGACAGAAAGGCGTGACAGCCGGCAGTGTTTCTCACGGGTTGGTGTTACTGAGGATGAAGAAGGAGCTGCCCTCTGGTATCGGGAGAACCTTCTCCTTGGGAGCAAACTCTGCAAGTTTATCCAGGTGAGAGTCCGGGAGACTGCTCTCCTCATCCTCCTCATCTTCAGCTGTGAGAGAGAGATCTGTGTAACCCCTTCCCTGCCAGAGCGTCGCTGCGTAACCCCTTCCCTGCCAGAGCGTCGCTGTGTAACCCCTTCCCTGCCAGAGCGTCGCTGTGTATCCCCTTCCCTGCCAGAGCATCGCTGTGTAACCCCTTCCCTGCCAGAGCATCGCTGTGTAACCCCTTCCCTGCCAGAGCATCGCTGTGTAACCCCTTCCCTGCCAGAGCGTCGCTGTGTAACCCCTTCCCTGCCAGAGCATCGCTGTGTAACCCCTTCCCTGCCAGAGCGTCGCTGTGTAACCCCTTCCCTGCCAGAGCGTCGCTGTGTAACCCCTTCCCCGCCAGAGCGTCGCTGTGTAACCCCTTCTCTGCCAGAGCATCGCTGTGTAACCCCTTCCCTGCCATACTTACATGCTTCACTGCCATCCTCTCCCTCCTCCTCCTCCTCACATGGGACCTGCAGACAGTAGGAGGAGGCTCACGTAACTGTGCAATATTACTATTTATCAGACATATCTGCTGCACACGCCTGGGAATTCCCCCAATAACAGTGTGACTGGCCCCTCAGCCAGTGACACCGCGGGGGGCAGGAAGAGTGTTTGGGACAAATGGACACAACTTGTAACAGGGCTCCGATAATGGGCCATGTTTACTAAGGCATCTTCTAGCCCATTCAGGTCAATGGGATGCCAGTGTCCTCCAGCGCTGAAAGGCGCCTCATGGCAGCGCACTGCTGAGTAGATATGGGCCTTTGTCACTTAAGCATTCCTGAGTTATCCATATCTTCCCGTATACACAGACTCCGTGTGTCCAGCCCTCGGACACGCAGATGTAGCCGGCATTATTGCGCCCGCCCGCCGGTCGTGTTGTGGTGTGATTCTGCGTTATCAGCGCCGGGCGAGAACCTTTGCACCTATTCTGAAAACATACGCGGGGCGCAGCGCGTTACCTTCACGGAGTTCTCGTCTGCCTTCTGCGCGCCCCTGCAGGGAACACAAGCACAACGGAACGTTTATATACAGTATCCCGTCCCTATACTATATACTGACTCATTCATATCCAGTCCCTATACTATATACTGACTCATTAATATCCTGTCCCTATACTATATACTGACTCATTCATATCCAGTCCCAATACTATATACTGACTCATTAATATCCTGTCCCTATACTATATACTGACTCATTCATATCCAGTCCCTATACTATATACTGACTCAATAATATCCAGTCCCAATACTATATACTGACTCATTAATATCCTGTCCCTATACTATATACTGACTCATTCATATCCTGCCCCTATACTATATACTGACTCATTAATATCCTGTCCCTATACTATATACCGACTCATTCATATCCAGTCCCAATACTATATACTGACTCATTAATATCCTGCCCTATACTATATACCGACTCATTCATATCCAGTCCCTAAACTATATACCGACTCATTAATATCCTGTCCCTATACTATATACCGACTCAATAATTTCCAGTGACAGTATTATATACTGACTCATTAATATCCTGTCCCTATACTATATACCGACTCATTCATATCCTGCCCCTATACTATATACTGACTCATTAATATCCTGTCCCTTTACTATATACTGACTCATTCATATCCAGTCCCTTTACTATATACTGACTCATTAATATCCTGTCCCTATACTATATACTGACTCATTAATATCCAGTCCCTATACTATATACTGACTCAATAATATCATGTCCCTATACTATATACTGACTCATTCATATCCAGTCCCTATACTATATACTGACTCATTCATATCCAGTCCCTATACTATATACTGACTCATTCATATCCAGTCCCTATACTATATACTGACTCATTCATATCCAGTCCCTATACTATATACTGACTCATTCATATCCAGTCCCTATACTATATACTGACTCATTCATATCCAGTCCCTATACTATATACTGACTCAATAATATCCAGTCCCTATACTATATACTAACTCATTCATATCCAGTCCCTATACTATATACTGACTCATTAATATCCTGTCCCTATACTATATACTGACTCATTCATATCCAGTCCCTTTACTATATACTGACTCATTCATATCCTGCCCCTATACTATATACTGACTCATTCATATCCAGTCCCTATACTATATACTGACTCAATAATATCCAGTCCCTATACTATATACTGACTCATTCATATCCTGCCCCTATACTATATACTGACTCATTCAGATCCAGTCCCATTATTATATACTGACTCATTCATATCCTGCCCCTATACTATATACCGACTCAATAATATCCAGTCCCTATACTATATACTGACTCATTAATATCATGTCCCTTTACTATATACTGACTCATTCATATCCTGCCCCTATACTATATACTGACTCATTAATATCCTGTCCCTTTACTATATACTGACTCATTCATATCCAGTCCCTATACTATATACTGACTCATTAATATCCTGTCCCTATACTATATACTGACTCATTAATATCATGTCCCTATACTATATACTGACTCATTCATATCCAGTCCCTATACTATATACTGACTCATTCATATCCAGTCCTTATACTTTATACCGGCTGATTAATATCCAGTCCCTATACTATATACTGACTCATTCATATCCAGTCCCTATACTATATACTGACGCATTCATATCCAGTCCCTATACGATATACTGACTCATTCATATCCAGTCCCTATACTATATACTGACTCATTCATATCCAGTCCCTATACTATATACTGACTCATTCATATCCAGTCCCTATACTATATACTGACTCATTCATATCCAGTCCCTATACTATATACTGACTCAATAATATCCAGTCCCTATACTATATACTGACTCAATAATATCCAGTCCCTATACTATATACTGACTCATTCATATCCAGTCCCTATACTATATACTGACTCAATAATATCCAGTCCCTATACTATATACTGACTCATTCATATCCAGTCCCTATACTATATACTGACTCATTCATATCCAGTCCCTACACTATATACTGACTCATTCATATCCAGTCCCTACACTATATACCGACTCATTCATATCCAGTCCCTATACTATATACTGACTCATTCATATCCTGTCCCTATACTATATACTGACTCAATAATATCCAGTCCCTATACTATATACTGACTCATTCATATCCAGTCCCTACACTATATACTGACTCATTCATATCCTGTCCCTATACTATATACTGACTCAATAATATCCAGACCCTATACTATATACTGACTCATTCATATCCAGTCCCTACACTATATACCGACTCATTCATATCCAGTCCCTATACTATATACTGACTCATTCATATCCCTGTTAGTACCTCCCCAGCTACCAGGACATGTTGGCATATCCCTGTATTAGAGGACAGGTTCTCTCTCTCTCCCTGTATTAGAGGACAGGTTCTCTCTCTCTCCCTGTATTAGAGGACAGGTTCTCTCTCTCTCCCTGTATTAGAGGACAGGTTCTCTCTCTCTCCCTGTATTAGAGGACAGGTTCTCTCTCTCTCCCTGTATTAGAGGACAGGTTCTCTCTCTCTCCCTGTATTAGAGGACAGGTTCTCTCTCTCCCTGTATTAGAGGACAGGCTCTCTCTCTCCCTGTATTAGAGGACAGGCTCTCTCTCTCCCTGTATTAGAGGACATGTTCTCTCTCTCCCTGTATTAAAGGACAGGCTCTCTCTCTCTCCCTGTATTAGAGGACAGGTTCTCTCTCTCCCTGTATTAGAGGACAGGCTCTCTCTCTCCCTCCCTGTATTAGAAGATAGGTTCTCTCTCCCTGTATTAGAGGACAGGCTCTCTCTCTCCCTGTATTAGAGGACAGGTTCGCTCTCTCTCTCCCTGTATTAGAAGATAGGTTATTTCTCCCTGTATTAAAGGACAGGCTCTCTCTCTCTCCCTGTATTAGAGGACAGGTTCTCTCTCTCCCTGTATTAGAGGACAGGCTCTCTCTCTCCCTGTATTAGAGGACAGGGTCTCTCTCCCTGTATTAGAGGACAGGCTCTCTCTCTCTCTCTCCCTGTATTAGAGGACAGGCTCTCTCTCTCCCTGTATTAGAGGACAGGGTCTCTCTCCCTGTATTAGAGGACAGGCTCTCTCTCTCTCTCTCTCTCTCTCTCCCTGTATTAGAGGACAGGCTCTCTCTCTCTCTCCCTGTATTAGAGGACAGGCTCTCTCTCTCCCTGTATTAGAGGACAGGCTCTCTCTCTCTCTCCCTGTATTAGAGGACAGGCTCTCTCTCTCCCTGTATTAGAGGACAGGCTCTCTCTCTCTCTCCCTGTATTAGAGGACAGGCTCTCTCTCTCCCTGTATTAGAGGACAGGCTCTCTCTCTCTCTCCCTGTATTAGAGGACAGGGTCTCCCTGTATAACACCGTTCTCACTTCTTGTCCTTGTTGTTGATATCAGCGTCAGCCAAATTGTCCACAGCGATCGCCAAGAAAACGTTGAGTAAAATATCTGCCGGGGCAGGTGAGGGAAATACCCCGCGACCGAGCGCAGTAACCCCCCCGCTGCCCCCGGCACAGGCATCACAGTGCTGCACGGGACCAGGCAGTTACACTGGGGCGGGTTATACTGGGGCTGGGGCAGGTTATACTGGGACTGAGGCAGGTTATACTGGGATTGGGGCAGGTTATACTGGGACTGGGGCGGGTTATACTGGGGCTGGGGCAGGTTATACTGGGATTGGGGCAGGTTATACTGGGACTGGTGCAGGTTATACTGGGCCGGAGGCAGGTTATATTGGGATTGGGGCAGGTTATACTGGGACTGAGGCAGGTTATACTGGGATTGGGGCAGGTTATACTGGGACTGGGGCAGGTTATACTGGGACTGAGGCAGGTTATACTGGGATTGGGGCAGGTTATACTGGGACTGAGGCAGGTTATACTGGGATTGGGGCAGGTTATACTGGGACTGGGGCAGATTATGTTGAGGATTTGAATGTGAGATACAGGTTGGTTATGGAAACATACTGACTCTTGCAGTGAGTAACTTCCCTTATTCTTTTTTCAACCCTTTGATTTTATCCATTTATGTATGTATGTACAGGTATGTACAGGTATGTATGTATGTACATGTATGTACAGGTATGTATGTACAGGTATGTACAGGTATGTATGTATGTATGTACAGGTATGTATGTATGTATGTACAGGAATGTATGTATGTACAGGTATGTATGTATGTACAGGTATGTATGTATGTACAGGTATGTACATGTATGTATGTACAGGTATATATGTACAGGTATGTATGTACAGGTATGTATGTATGTACAGGTATGTATGTATGTACAGGTATGTATGTATATATGTACAGGATGTATGTTTGTATGTACGTACAGGTATGTATGTCTTTATTTCTATAACGCCATTAATGTACATAGCGCTTCACAGTAGATATATATGTGACATAATAATATAAATAGCAAATAATACAAATAACAGATCATGGGAATAAGCGCTTCAGACATACAGTCAGACATACAGTCAGACATACAGTCAGACATGAATTTATATTTCAAAGTTGCCCTTTTTCTAATGTGCGGTGTGCGATAACTATGGGTGGTCGGGTTCCCAGGAGAAGTGACACCTCTTTGTGATTGACACAAAGTATCCTTCGGTAGGACCCCCGGGTATCCCCCCGGGTATCCCCCCGGGTATCCCCTCGGGTATACCCGTACAGCTGCCCGCGGGGCTGCAAGGATACAGTTCCCGCAGATGAAGAGGATGATAAAATACACACAGACCAGCATGCCAGGAAAAAAGGGTCCTCCATACGCCATGATCCCGTCATACATCACCGCGTTCCAGTCTTCCCCCGTCAGAATCTGAGGGAGGCCCCACAGAGGGATAGGGGAGAGAGAGGGGAGAGAGAGAGGTGGGGGGGGGGGGGGGGTAGAGGTAGGGGAGGGGAAGAGAGGGAGAGAGAGAGAGAGAACGTGGGAGGTGGGAGAAGGAGAGGTGATGATTGTCACAGTGACCGGCACGTTCTGTTCCTATCACTGGATTTGCTTTTCCAATGTCAGTTTCACCAGCACAGAAACAACCAGGTTATACTGGGACCGGGGCGGGTTATACTGGGACTGGGGCGGGTTATACTGGGACTGGGGCGGGTTATACTGGGACTGGGGCGGGTTATACTGGGACTGGGGCGGGTTATACTGGGACTGGGGCGGGTTATACTGGGACTGGGGCGGGTTATACTGGGACTGGGGCGGGTTATACTGGGACTGGGGCGGGTTATACTGGGACTGGGGTGGGTTATACTGGGACCGGGGTGGGTTATACTGGGACCGGGGCGGGTTACACTGGGACCGGGGCGGGTTATGCTGGGACTGGGGTGGGTTATACTGGGACTGGGGCGGGTTATACTGGGACTGGGGCGGGTTATACTGGGACTGGGGCGGGTTATACTGGGACTGGGGTGGGTTATACTGGGACCGGGGTGGGTTATACTGGGACCGGGGCGGGTTATACTGGGACTAAGGCAGGTTATACTGGGACCGGGGCGGGTTATACTGGGACCGGGGCGGGTTATACTGGGACCGGGGCGGGTTACACTGGGACCGGGGCGGGTTATACTGGGACTGGGGCGGATTATACTAGGATTGGGGTGGGTTATACTGGAACTGAGGCAGGTTCTACTGGGGCAGGTTATACCAGGACTGAGGCAGGTTCTACTGGGACTGGGGCGGGTTATACTGGGGCAGGTTATACCAGGACTGAGGCAGGTTCTACTGGGACTGGGGCGGGTTATACTGGGACTGGGGCGGGTTATACTGGGGCAGGTTACACTGGGGCGGGTTATACGGGACTGGGGCAGGTTATACTGGGACTGGGGCGGGTTATACTGGGACTGGGGCTGGTTATACTGGGACTGGGGCAGGTTATACTGGGGCAGGTTATACCAGGACTGAGGCAGGTTCTACTGGGACTGAGGCGGGTTATACTGGGACTGGGGCGGGTTATACTGTCACTGCGGCAGGTTACACTGGGGCGGGTTATACGGGACTGGGGCAGGTTATACTGGGACTGGGGCGGGTTATACTGGGACTGGGGCAGGTTATACTGGGACTGGGGTGGGTTATACTGGGACTGGGGCGGGTTAAACTGGAACTGGGGTGGGTTATACTGGGACTGGGGTGGGTTATACTGGGACCGGGGCGAGTTATACTGGGACCGGGGCGGGTTACACTGGGACCGGGGTGGGTTATACTGGGACCGGGGTGGGTTATACTGGGACTGGGGCGGGTTATACTGGGACTGGGGCAGGTTAGACTGGGGTTGACAATCTGAGCGTGTGTAATCGTGCGCTCTGCGACTGTTTAAGTGAATAATAATATACGTGACTCAATATCTGAAGTGCCAGAGCACACGCTACTAATATAGGGAATCAAATAATAAAAGTGAACAATTAATATAACTGTCATGTGCCCTCATCACATACTTAAGGGCCCATAAGCAAAGCGAGATGGGGACTGTGTGGTTGGGTTATGGGCCCTTAAGTATGTGATGAGGGCACATGACAGTAGGTGGGTGCAGGTTCGGGGGTCGGCACCTGAAAGACAGTGAGCAGAGCCTGGGGGAAGGTATCGAAGGTGCTTCTCTTGGTCTGGGTCTCGTCGAAGTTGAATTTCCCCCCGAAGAGCTGCATCCCGAGCAGCGAGAAGATGATGATGAACAGGAAGAGGAGCAGCAGCAGGGACGCGATGGACTTCATGGAGTTCAGCAAGGAGGCCACCAGGTTACTGAGAGACGCCCAGTGTCTGTGTGCGAGGGGAGAATGGGATACTGACACACACGTGTGCATGTCCCAGGCACAGTAACACACACTGACACACACACGTGTGCGTGTCCCAGGCACAGTAACACACACTGACATACACACACACACACGTGCATGTCTCAGGCACAGTAACACACACTGACACACACACGTGTGCGTGTCCCAGGCACAGTAACACACACTGACACACACACACGTGTGCATGTCCCAGGCACAGTCACACACACACGTGTGCATGTCTCAGGCACAGTAACACACACTGACACACACACGTGTGCGTGTCCAGGCACAGTAACACACACTGACACACACACGTGTGCATGTCCCAGGCACAGTCACACACACACGTGTGCAAGTCCCAGGCACAGTAACACACACTGACACACACACGTGTACATGTCCCAGGCACAGTAACACACACTGACACACACACGTGTGCATGTCCCAGGCACAGTCACAAACACACGTGTGCATGTCTCAGGCACAGTAACACACACTGACACACACACGTGTGCGTGTCCCAGGCACAGTAACACACACTGACACACACACGTGTGCGTGTCCCAGGCACAGTAACACACACTGACACACACACGTGTCCATGTCCCAGGCACAGTAACACACACATGTGTCCATGTCCCAGGCACAATAACACACACTGACACACACACGTGTCCATGTCCCAGTCACAGTAACACACACATGTCCATGTCCCAGGCACAATAACACACAACCTATCACACACACTATCACACTGGCCCAGGCACAGTAACACACACACACTATCACACTCTCAGGCACAGTAATACACACACTATTACACTGTGCCAGGCACAGTAACACACACACTATCACTGTCCCAGGCACAGTAACACACACTGTCACACACTATCACACTGTCCCAGGCACAGTAACACACACTGACACACATGTGTCCATGTCCCAGGCACAGTAACACACACTGACACACACACGTGTCCATGTCCCAGGCACAATAACACACAACCTATCACACACACTATCACACTGGCCCAGGCACAGTAACACACACACTATCACACTCTCAGGCACAGTAACACACACACTATCACACAGTCCCAGGCACAGTAACACCCACTGTCACACACTATCACACTGTCCCAGGCACAGTAACACACACTGACACACATGTGTCCATGTCCCAGGCACAGTAACACACACTGACACACACACGTGTCCATGTCCCAGGCACAATAACACACAACCTATCACACACACTATCACACTGGCCCAGGCACAGTAACACACACACTATCACACTCTCAAGCACAGTAACACACACACTATCACACAGTCCCAGGCACAGTAACACAAACACATTATCACACTCTCAGGCACAGTAACACACTATCACACAGTCCCAGGCACAGTAACACAAACACACTATCACACTCTCAGGCACAGTAACACACACTATCACACTGTCCCAGGCACAGTAACACCCACTGTCACACACTGTCCCAGGCACAGTAACACACTGTCACACTCACTATCACACTGTCCCAGGCACAGTAACACACTGTCACACACACTGTCACACTCACTATCACAATGTCCCAGGCACAGTAACACACTGTCACACTCACTATCACACTGTCCCAGGCACAGTAACACACTGTCACACTCACTATCACACTGTCCCAGGCACAGTAACACACTGTCACACTCACTATCACACTGTCCCAGGCACAGTAACACACACTGTCACACTGTCCCGCTGACCTTGTGACCTTGAAGATCCGCAGCAGGCGCACACAGCGCAGGACAGAGATCCCCAGGGGGGACATGATGTGAAACTCCACGAGGACGGTCTCTAAGATCCCCCCACACACCACGAAGCAGTCAAATCGGTTAAAGAAGGACACGAAGTAGGCTTGGAAACCCAGACTGTACATCTTCAGCAGCATCTCCAGGGTGAACAGCGACAGCAGCACCTTGTTAGCATACCCTGCAGGGGAGCAGAGGGCAACGCCAGCCCCACACACGGGGGGTTACACACGGCTCCCACCCCCAAACCTGGGGCACCTTGTTAGCATACCCTGCAGGGGAGCAGAGGGCAATGCCAGCCCCACACACGGGGGGTTACACACGGCTCGCACCCCCAAACCTGGGCTAGCATGCACCAAGGCGCCGTACAGTCCGGCGATATAAGAACCGTGCCAGAACCCGGACTCTCTTGTATCTAAACTGCTTTAAATAAAGAAAAGTAACACAAAGAGATCAGTGCGTCTCCAGCGTGTAATCCTTCCGGGATCACTACATATGTTTGTATGTCTTTATTTATACATGTAACACGAATACCCCTACCTGCTTATACTCCTCTGCGGGGATTTCTATTACTGGATTTGCTTACTAATGCTGCCCCTATAAATGTAATAACCAGGTATTATTGTGCTATTTAACATTGCTGATCTTTGCGCTCACGGCACTCCCAGGAAAAGTACCTGCGGGGCCATTGCTGCTCGATACTTTCGTTCATTCGCATTGAGTGCAGCGACTGGGGATTCTTTCCATCCTATTTGGATCAACTCCGTATAAACATATTATAATGCTCTGCACGGTATTATATTGCTCTGCAATGCGTTGCAGGCCCCTCTGGCAGTGACGGGGTAAATTAGCTGCCATAGGGGCTGCACCCCATTGGTTGAAGTCGGACGGCCCCCCTTCTCCGCGTGCTCCCCTGCTCACCCTGTATCTGAGTGAGCCACTCCGGCTGTCGGTAATGTTCGGACGCAATGGTCAGGGTGTTCAGGAAAACCAGGATCAGAACCATCCAGTAGAACGTGACGGATTTCACAGCCACGCGGCATTTCCGCCGGAAGGCGCGATTCCACCGTTTCACCCAGCGGCTGCGGGACGAGGACAGCAGGCGTTTAAACCCCCGCGCTAACAAATATGCCTCCCAGTGACACCAACGCACGCAGAATACTCACCAGCACCCGGTCTGGGACAGCTTACTCCTGGGGAGAAAGGAAACCTAATGTCAGAGGGAAAGGAGATTATAACATAGTCTAAATCAGAGGTGCGCAAACTGGGGGGGCGCAAGATTTTCCAGGGGGGAGCGCGGCGGTTGCAGAGGCCCCGCGCTCTTCCCCAAGGCATTTAAATGAAATGCCGGGGGACAGCGTAAGGGCCCTGCAACTTCCCTTACCTTGTCTTCGGTGACGCTGCGACGTGGCGTCAAATAACACCGTGGGGTCACGTGACATCCCGTTGCCATGGCAACGTGACATCACGTGACCCCGCTGCATCATTTGACGTCGGAGATAAGGGGGGGCATGAGCGAGTGCAGACAGGGGTGCGCAACCTTTTCCCCCCGGTCTAGTTTATAATAATTTCACTTTCTCCGAAAACAGTCCCTGCTCACCTCCTCCATAAATCCCTCTCCTGGCTTCCCGTCACCTACAAAGTTCTCCTTACATCCCTCTCCTGGCTTCCCGTCACCTACAAAGTTCTCCTTACATCCCTCTCCTGGCTTCCCGTCACGTACAAAGTTCCCCTCCTTACATCCCTCTCCTGGCTTCCCGTCACGTACAAAGTTCTCCTCCTTACATCCCTCTCCTGGCTTCCCGTCACTTACAAAGTTCTCCTCCTTACATCCCTCTCATGGCTTCCCGTCACCTACAAAGTTCTCCTTACATCCCTCTCCTGGCTTCCCGTCACCTACAAAGTTCTCCTCCGTACATCCCTCTCCTGGCTTCCCGTCACCTACAACGTTCTCCTCCTTACATCCCTCTCCTGGCTTCCCGTCACCTACAAAGTTCTCCTCCTTACCTCCCTCTCATGGCTTCCCGTCACCTACAAAGTTCTCCTCCTTACATCCCTCTCCTGGCTTCCCGTCACCTACAAAGTTCTCCTCCTTACATCCCTCACCTGGCTTCCCGTCACCTACAAAGTTCTCCTCCTTACATCCCTCACCTGGCTTCCCGTCACCTACAAAGTTCTCCTCCTTACATCCCTCTCCTGGCTTCCCGTCACGTACAAAGTTCTCCTCCTTACATCCCTCTCCTGGCTTCCCGTCACCTACAAAGTTGTCCTCCTTACATCCCTCTCCTGGCTTCCCGTCACCTACAAAGTTCTCCTCTTTACATCCCTCTCCTGGCTTCCCATCTCCTACAACGTTCTCCTCCTTACATCCCTCTCCTGGCTTCCCGTCACCTACAAAGTTCTCCTCCTTACATCTCTCACCTGGCTTCCCGTCACCTACAAAGTTCTCCTCCTTACATCCCTCTCCTGGCTTCCCGTCACCTACAACGTTCTCCTCCTTACATCCCTGTCCTGGCTTCCCGTCACCTACAAAGTTCTCCTCCTTACATCCCTCTCCTGGTTCCCGTCACCTACAAAGTTCTCCTCCTTACATCCCTCTCCTGGCTTCCCATCACCTACAAAGTTCTCCTCCTTACATCCCTCTCCTGGCTTCCCGTCACCTACAAGGTTCTCCTCCTTACATCCCTCTCCTGGCTTCCAGTCACCTACAAAGTTCTCCTCCTTACCTTCGAGCAGTTAGTGGGGTATTATAGAGTAACATTACTCACATGCACAGGGAGCAGCAGTTAGTGGGGTATTATAGAGTAACATTACTCACATGCACAGGGAGCAGCAGTTAGTATGCTCCTCGTCTATATTCTCCGTGTTTACTGAGGTGGTCTCACTTGCAGGGAGGCTGGCTGAAAGTGAGGGGGATACACAGCAGTAACAGACAGTTACTCACATACACGATGAAGGTCACTGTGCCGCTGAAGCTGTCCTCAGCTGAGCTCCTTAGATGCTCTCAGAATTTAGGGCCAGTCTTTATTTTCAATCCTCTTTCCTCAAAAGGATAAAAAAAAGGTCTAAAAATCTAAAGCCTAAAAAGAGCTATCTCTCCGGTGCCCGGTTCCCCAAGCTCAGTCCTCAAGAGTAACCAACAAGGCAGGTTTTGGGGAAAGACAAACAAGTTGCTCTAGTAATAATAGGTGCTGGGTAAATGAATGAATTCAGTGCTTATCAGAGAAACCTTGGAAACCTCGGGTGTTGGCTGCTTTCGAAGGTTGACCTTGGGCGCCCTTGCTCTACTGGTTGTTCTTGTAGAAGATCCATCAGACACATGGAGTGCTAGAAAGGACCCGTTATAACACATCGTAGGTTGGGTAACTGGAAATGCAAGGGCTTGGAGGTGGAAGGGGTTTCTCACAAACCCCAATCTGTTCTAGTGAGTATTATAAGGAGCTGAACTCCGTCCCTCTTTAGAAATTCCCCCACACCTATATCTATGACTAAATCTAGTCACCAGCACTGTTACACCACGGCACAAGTTACTACAAGTGAAGGTTCACAAGTCACGGGGGGAGGAAGGTGATAAGTGACTGTGGAATCAGGCCATGAGCCACTAGAGGCCACAGTCCACTGGAAGGGGCTAGCCACTAGTCACAATGGGGCAAGGCCACAAATCACTGAGCAAACAAGACCAAGAGTTACTGTGGGTCTCTGTGGAATGGTTTGGATGCATAAACCACTGGAGGGCCCCCTTCCTCCTGCCAGTCAAATCAGCCAGAGTGATGCCTGCATGTGAGAGACAGACGGACACTGCGCGTAAGAGACGGACAGACACTGCACTCGAGAGGCAGGCGGACACTGCACTCGAGAGGCAGGCGGACACTGCATGTGAGAGATACAGAGTGATGCTGCGCATGAGGGGGTTTTGTGAGTGAGGGCACAGAATGTACGAGAGGCAGAGGGGTATAAGGAGAGACAAACATGCAGAGACTCGAAAATGAGAGACACCATGCAGGGCTTATCTGGCCTCACATCACAGATCCCTGGAGAATAGTCACAAAACCAGGGGAGGACCAGAGAAATGTGTGTCTCCATCTGCAGAACTGGTGGTGATATAGGCCCTCAGGGTATCACTGCAGAAGAGGGGGTGACAGAAGGCTTCCTATGGGATAACAGCAGAAGTGTCGCCAGAAACATCAGCTGAGGACCTGGGACACACATGTGCGGGCAGCTTGGTGGAGGTGGCATGGAAACCGCTTGTATTGGTTCTGAACTCAGGGCTGGAAGCTGTTTTTAGCTGTTCTCGCATTCCATGAAAGTGGAAATAATTAGACGGGATCCTGGAGTTTGAGGCCATGCGGAATCCCAAAGTGATGAGCACATTAGGAATGTGTGTACCCGAAGATGTAGGGTTTGATCAGCTATAAAAGGGTTGGGCTCCGGTGAAATTATTTGAACTGTAAAAATACATGCGAGCTAACGGCAAATCCCATTTTTCAAGGTATCCAAGCCAAAAGAAAACATTTCCCCCACTCATTTTGGGCTGTACCGACTAATGGGGGCTCGTAAAAAGTGTAATAGAAGAAAAAGAACCCCAGTATAACATTATACAAACATCATTATGGTACATGGGGTAAAGCAGTAATACCTTTCCATATAAAGAGAGAAGACCCGTGTAACCGTCATTGCGGCACAGGTACCAGTCTAGGATCCAGAGTAGCCACTTGTGGGGGGGGGGGGGGCACAACCTTACATCAAGGAACCGCATCTAACATGCTTCCCCTACACAGACTCTCATTCCTATTTTACACCCCCTCCCTTCTTGTGGTTATTTTTAGGATGAGGTGACTGGGCTCCTGGGAGATCGGTCAGCTGTGGATGGGATGCTTAAATATTGTGAACATATCAATAAGACGGTGCCTCTACCCGTCTTCTAAGGTAGGGGCGCTCAACTCCAGTCCTCAAGCCCCCCCTCTACAGGTCAAGTTTTCAGGATATCCCAGCTTCGGCATCGGTGGCTCGATCAGAGGCTCAGTCTTCGACTAAGCTACCTGTGCTGAAGCAGGGCCTGATTGAGTCACCTGTGCTGCAGCTGGGATAATCCTGAAATCCTGACTTGTTGGGTGGGGGGGGGGGCTTGAGTTGAGCACCTCTTCTCCCGTGGTCCTGAACTTCAGTCCTCAAGACCCATTCAAGTCATTTTGAGCCTGTCGGTGGGACTTGAGGACTGGAGTTGGGAACCATCAACCCATCCCTCTCATCTGGCACTCACGGTTGAGCCTCTCGTCTCTGTCCTCGCTATCTGGCTCGATGTCCTCTGCTTGTGTGATCCAGTCCAAATATCCCTTCAGATCCTCCTCCATCTGCTGCTTTTCCCTCAGCTTCTGGAAGTCCCCACGGGCTTTGGCTTTCTCTCTTTCCTTTGAGAACTCACTGCGAGTTAGAGAGAAGTTTAGGAAGGGGGTTACCATTATGATACAGACATACGTAGGTCTGTGTCTCCCACCCCAGGCCAACATAGATACAAAAGTGACCAACGGGACTGTTGAGTTTGTCCTTCCATCGGAGTGACATCGCCACCTATGACCAACCGAGTGTGTCCTTCCATTAAAAAGGTTATAACACAAAATGAGTGATCTGTCCTTCCCAACTTGGGTGATATAGTGAGACAGGAGGGTCCACAATCTGGCCTGTCCTAGACTAATTTCTCAACTGTTAATGATGTTGACTAATGATTTTCAGATTGATCCCCAGTCCCACAATAAAATGTACCCCCCAAGATTACAATCACATGAGACATGACTGTTTTCATGTCATTATATCAAGTTTGTTTTTTTTACAAATACCCCACTGGGGTTGTGGAATGTGTAAACTCACCCACTCAACACGCCCAACACCAGGTTAACGACAAAGAAAGACCCAAAGATAACGAGGCTGACGAAATATACCCAGGGCAGCTCATGGCCCATCGCGTCCTGCATCTGCGGGCATGAAATATTACAATGGTAAGGAGGGCAATTATTTATAGGCAAAATTATCATGCCACCGATAGAAAGTTAGAAGTGTAATAGCACATCGTGGGGTAGGAAGCTTCCTTCTTTCATTTAATTGCAATGGGATTCGTTTGATTATTTCGAACAGTGTTGTCCGTTTTCAAAGATCTGAATGATGTCAAGAACTGTGTTTCTTGAAGATGCTAGCATCATTTTCCCACCCTGAGATGGGGTACCCATGGGCCCTCGTGTCTGTCTCTCGAATCACAGAGAATGGGATGATCAACGCCAGTCCTCAAGCAGCCAAGCTCCCAGGTCAGGTTTTAAGGATATCCCTGCTTCAGCATAGGTGGCTCAATCAGTCACTGCTTCAGCACAGGTGGCTCAATCAGAGGCTCAGTCGAAGACTGTGCTGGAGCTGGGATATCCTTAAAACCTGATCTGTTGGGGTTTGGGGGGGGGGGGGAGGTGCATGAGGACTGGAGTTGAGCGCCCCCTGCTGTATACAGTTTACATGTTCACGTGGTCGTCGCTATCCCTCGGCCCGTTATCCGCCGAACGGATTATCCGACACTAGATATCGCATTCTGCTGAACGGATTACCCGCCGCGGATTAACATTGGAACCGCGTTCCGACGGCGGTTTGCGGGACGGATTCCAGCGGATAACCGAGGACCGTTCTGTATGTAGAAATAGCTCAAACTTTTATTGCCTACACCAAACATGTTCCTCCTTTGGCGTGTCTGGAAATGAGGTTCCGTCTGAGATGATACTAAGGGACATACTTACTAAGGGATGTTTTGCCTGAGTGCATCTTGCAGCGTATTGAAGTAAAAGAGCCTCAAGACATGCTACAGATTAGAACCGTTTTTTTGGAATCTGGGCCTATCATAAAATTAACAAAGATGCATATTTTGATAGCACCGCATGTCACCTACCCAGTACAGGACATCTGTCCAACCCTCCATGGTGATACACTGGAAGACGGTCAGCATGGCGAAGAAGAAGTTGTCGAAGTTTGTGATCCCCCCATTGGGTCCTTCCCACTTCCCTCTGCACTCTGTGTTGTTGAGGTGACACTGCCTTCCATGTCCGGAGAATGCACAGGGGGCAGGCTCCTCCTCAGACACTAGATCTGACAGACAGGGAAGAGGAGGTAGCAGGCGGAAGAGATAGCAAGGCAAAAATGGGGCAGGAAGAGAGGGATGGTTTGTGTAATCAGAAGAGGTGAGGCTAGGGCATAAGCAAACTGGGCAATCGCTGAGGGCTCCATAATCCTCATTTATTCCAGTGGCACTGAACTGATGTTTAACCCATAAGTGTAAAATCTCATGGATATGGGTCCTTGGATCTTTGCAACTACAGGTAAAGAATACGTGCATGGAGGTGGGAGTAAGAGAAGGTCTTACCAGCTTCCAAAAGACAAGATGTTGCAAACACTAGTTATTTAAGCCTCCAGCAGGCATGTATAAAATTACTTTGATGGGTGAAGTGAAGCGTGCTTAATATTCCTGCTCGAGTTCATACAGAAGCTAAACCCCCCCACTGTTTGCAAGAAAGGAGCATACTGGTTAGGCGCCTGTGACAGGGTAGCATCCGTACATCATTTGTCGCACCTTAGCTCCCATGTCTCGATCTTCATTGGATGTAGGAATTCTCTTTATTTCCAGCCCGGCCTACGACTCTCTGATGGTGAAACATACCTGAGCCTATGTAGAAGCAGGTCTTGTGCATGCGTCCGATAAACAGCTCCAGCCCAATAATGGCGTATATGATGATGATGAACAGGACAAGCAGAGCAATGTGAAGCAGGGGGACCATGGCTTTCATTATAGAATTTAATACAATATGTAGACCTGCAAGGCAGAGAGACAGCACCTTCTAACCCAACCGAGATAAACATGTTCAAACTCAGCCAAACGCATTCCAACTCAGTGAAACACGTTCCAACCCAGTGAAACGCGTTCCAACTCAGTGAAACGCGTTCCAACCCAACCAAACGCGTTCCAACCCAACCAAACGCGTTCCAACCCAGTGAAACACGTTCCAACCCAGCCAAACGCGTTCCAAACCAGCCAAACGTGTTCCAACCCAGCCAAACGCGTTCCAACCCAGCCCAGTTACACAATCCAATGCAACTCAACTGAATGCAACACACCACCACTTTCAATGAAACCCAAGTTAGGTCAACCAAACACACATCAACAGAATGAAACTAAACCTACACCTAGACATCTATCACAACAAAACTTCATCTCAACACAACTCCCACTAACTAAATAATCCAATTGATATAATTTACAGTCACTTTATAAGAACAGAAAGTACAAAGTAAGGGGAAGCTCAAGCAAACTCAACCCTACCCAGCTCAAACCATCCCAGCTCTAGTCAATTAACTAACTCTATTAAAACTCAATACGTTATATCTCAAGCCAGAACGCAAAATAGTAGCTAACATAATCAACTCAATCCCATGAACTCCCCCCCATTCCAACTCAACCCAAACCAACTCAACCCAACCCAATCCAACTCAACCCAACCCAACTCAACCAAACCCAACTCAACCCAACCCATTCCAACTCAACCCAAACCAACTCAACCCAACTCAACCCAATCCAACTCAACCCAACTCAACCCAACCCAACTCAATCCAACTCAACCCAACCCAACCCGGCAGATCAAAGCAAGATAACTCAACTCAGTGAGGCTCATCCAGGCTTAAATGTTCATGGTCAAACCGTGATTCGGGCGTGATCAGCTCATAGTATATTATGGTTTCACAATGAACTTTGAAGCCCCTGCAGTTAAACTCGGCTTCACCAGTTGGTTAAAGCTCTTACTTGGGACTCCCGATACAAGTCTTAGAGGTCTCAGAACACGGAATGCGCGCAGAGCTTTCACATCGAACCCGCCAGGCTTCCCGCTCATGTGGTGCGCGTCTCCTTGCTTGTGAGAGAACTGCTCCAAAATCACACTGAACAACCTGCAAAATAGTTCCCCGAGCCGATCACACAACGCACGCAATGAAAGAACAACATGTAAGCACAGCTTATCCAATCATACAAACGGGCTCAATGACACACATGTAACCACATGTAAGCTGATCACGCAACACACTCATTGACACTAACATGTAATCTGATCACGCAACACAATCATTGACATAACAACATCTAGCCACATTGTATCCGATGACACAACAAGCTCAATGATAACATGTATGTAACCTGATCACGCAACACACTCAATGACATAAGAAAATGTAACCACATGTAATCCCATAACACGGCATACTCAATTACATAACATGTAACCCACATTTAATCCGATAACACAATGCACTGAATAACATGACATAACAACGTATAAACACACAGCCGTTAATATACATCTGATAAGTCACAATAAGGTAAACATAGCACACAGACACAAACAATACACCACACATCAAGATGCCCAGTACACAAAGTAACACACTCAAGAAGGTAAAAACAGAGGAGGAAGATTGGGGGGACCACTTAGAACCGAGAGGTTGAGTAGATCCCAGCTTCCGCTCTCACCCAATAACAACAATGACAAAGTCAAGTAAGTTCCACCCGTTCCTGATGTAGGCGCTGGGGTGCATGACCAGTCCATAGGCGATTATCTTCAGGAAACTTTCCACCGTAAAGATGATCAGGAAGATGTATTCCACTTGTTCCTGTGAAACATCACTGTTACTTTGTGCACATTATTGTATGGCAGGCTATATACTTCAGAACATCTACTATGTCAGGGGCTGCGTACCCCTAAAAAATACCTATTACCTAACCCCACACCACTTCATGGAACAAAGGTTTTATTGCCAGCTGTGTGCCCCTCACACCACTATATTTGAAGCTGTGGAAATCCCATCTCATATAGTGTGTATATGGGCAGCTCTCATACAGCTGGCAGATCTTATACAAGTCACTATTCAACATGCTATGGGGCTGGTAGGGCAGATGTAGGCCCTTTCCAAATAAAAGGAGCTTCAATCTTCCCCAGTAATGAGAGGATGGTATATAGAGGCCAGAATGTTCTTAATTCCATCAGGCACACAGTACATTTCTACTTTAGGATGTGTACTCCCAAGAACATGTCTAATACACGAGATGGTAACCTCCAAGGATCGAAGCCGGTGAGATTTGGGGATTATTCCAAAATCTGGCTTTTTAATGATAGAAGTCAGCGAGGCTCACGGTAAATCCACGAGAGTTATATATGCATATATTGTAGGTAGGCACCCACAAAGCTATCTCAACACATGCGGGGCGCCCTAAAACACATGGATTAGATCATTGTCCAAGTTACCTCTGACCCCTTAATACTAAAGACTGGGCACCTGAATCTCACACTCTGTGACCCAAAAAGAACCCAGCTCACCCAGAACTTTCTCCTCCACCTCCTTCAGAGAGGCGATTCCCTCCCCCAGGGAAAAGCCCCAGAGAGCTGGAATTAAACTCATTACTGGATATACAGTCTAAAATTAGCCATAACCACTGAGAGCTTAGGATGTAAATCAGGCCGAAGGGGAGAGGCCCTGTCCGCTGTTTACCCTCGCCCAGGTCCCGTGTGCCATGGAGTCGCTTCTCCATGCTAAGGAAGCCTCTGGGCCCCATTTATGTGAAGAAAGCAGAGCGCTTCCCTGACACAGAGTATCAGTTTCACAGTATACTGGGCAGGGTCTCTGGCTACTTGTTCTCCCTCTGGGGGGGGCAGTTCTCCTTACCAGGTCGTGGTTGGAATTGTTGGAGTCGTCCTCGGGGAAGGGGATGTAGACACCTAACGCTACGCAGTTTGCAAAAATAGTCATCAGAATGAGGATATCGAACGGTCTGAGAAGGTTTAAGGAAGAGGACAGGGTCGGCGACACAAAAATTCTACATCAGAGTATATGTGCAGGGCACCTTAACATGTAGCACACGCAACCAACATGCATGATATAAACCTGATTAATGGCAAACAAGCAGCATATGCCACATCCCATCCGTGATATTCCCAGTGGTTACATAACTGTGCCATAGCTCAGAGGTGGGCAACTCCAGTCCTCTAGACCCCCCAGCAGGTCAGGTTTTAAGGATATCCCTGATTTATCACAGACACACCTGTACCTGTGTACAGGACCACGGAGACACCTGAGCAGTGAGACACACACCTGTACCTGTGTCACAGAACCACAGAGAGACACACACCTGTACCTGTGCCAGAGGAACACAGAGAGACACCTGAGAAATGTGACACACACCTGTACCTGTGCCAAAGGACCACGGAGAGACACCTGAGCAGTGAGACCCCCACCTATACCACAGAACCACGGAGAGACATACACCTGTACCTGTGCCACAGGACTACAGAGAGACATTTGAGCAGTGAGACACACTCGTGTACATGTGCCACAAGACAACAGAGAGACAACTGAGCAAAGTGACGACGCACCTGTACCTCAAATACCAACAGACACACAGGTGCCTTAGCACAGAGGGCAGTGGGACAGGTGGCATGCAGCCTGCACACTGGGGATTAGGCTCGTCACACAGCTGTACATTAGGGCCCCCTCCGAGCCCGGCCCTGATAAAGGATACTTCCACTCCACAATGCTGATGCAGGCCCTGCGGATGGGGTTGTTGAGGTACAGACAAAAGAGAGCCCTGGGGTTCCTGTGCACCCCACTCCCTCCTTGGTTTTTGTGCTTGCTGTAATGCTGCCGCTTCTTCTGAGCCTGGGAGCTGGTGGTAGAATTCAGCGTGTCCGTTCCATTCATCCCCACCCCATCCATGGAGTAACGCCAGCAGGACAGAACGGCGTCCGGACCTTCCATGAAGGGCTCCGTCTCCTCGCTGGAGTACGGGGGAGCGGGGCCTGGAAGTGGGAGGCAGGACAGCCAGGGGGACAAGGTCACACACAGAGAAGGCCCCTCACATGATTTGAAGTCAGTCTCACGCATTTTTAGCATCAGCATTTCGTAGACTTCAACTGAGTCTTGGCGATAAAAGTACTGTAGCACTTTCCATGAAAATGCCATTTTATTTCCTTCCAAAACACCCATAGTAACAAAGGAGGGAGAGGGATATCCCTACACCGAGAGGTGGGAAAGCTTGTAACATATCTACTACTTGTTGGTCCAATAAAAGGTGTCATACCCCCTACTCCCTCTCCCTCCTCTGTTACTACTCCTTCTCCCTCCTCTGTTACTACTCCTTCTCCCTCCATTGTTACTACTCCCTCTCCCTCCTCTGTTACTACTCCCTCTCCCTCCTCTGTTACTACTCCCTCCAGTGTTACTACTCCCTCTCCCTCCTCTGTTACTACTCCCTGACCCTTCTCTGTTACTACTCCCTCTCCCTCCAGTGTTACTACATGGAAGAAAGGACCGACACGGCTCTCACCCTTCTTTGCTCCATAATACCTAAATCTTACTGATTTATGTGCTAGGAGGTGGACATCTCTGTGAAAGAGGCAGCAACGAGGAGGGGCCGGAGAAAGGCCAAGGAGAGAAAGAGGCCGAGATAAAAGGGGAGGTAGAGTGAGCCCAGGGGACAGCGGAGCGTGAAAGGGAAGAGAATGAAAATGAGGGGAGACAGAAGTACAGAAGAGGGTAACAATATCAGTAAAAAGAGAGAAGCAGAGAATACAGCAAGACCCTAACACAGGGAGAGTCACCGTCACTTCTGCAGGGTGGGGATTCCTCCCAATAGAATGGAAAGAAGGGTGGGGAGCCGTGTCGGACCTTGCTTCCATGTAGTATGAAGGACCCCGAGAGGTTGGAAAACTTGTAACATTTCAACGATTTGTTGGTCCAATAACAGGTATTGTGCCCCCTACTCCCTCTCCCACCTGTGTTACTACACCCTCTCCCTCCTCTGTTACTACTTCCAATAGAATAGAATAGTTATTCTTACATCTGCTTGGGGGTCAGCTATGTATTGCTAAACAGCCAGTGGGACTTTAGTGGAAGTTTACGTAAGATAGTGCCCCGAGTGGCACTACTGCAGTTTGATGAATAACCCCCAAAGTGCTGAGCAGTTTTTGTCTGCAAACTGGGACGAACAATACACTTCGCCTGCTAAGATATCTTTAAATGGCTCCTTTCCTTTGCCCCAGCTCTCCCCGTGACCCCGACGTACCCTTTCCATTTTCCTCTGACATCCTCCTCACAGAGGGGACAGCTGCCGGTCCGGTGAACTATGGCAGGCGGTCATCAACTTCCTCCTCCACTTCCCGGAGCCGTTTCCCTCCGATCTGTCGATGGCCGTGCACTCCCCACACCCACCCAACCTCCGCGGCCCTTACTGCTCCCCCGGCATGCCTAGGGCTCTCCTCTTCCTCACTCAAAGGCTAGTGTGAGGAGGAAGGCGGACAGAGAGAGGTTAGCAGACAGATGTGCGGCTGGAGTGAGCGAGATGGACAGGCATATTCTAGATGCAGAGAGCCATGAATAAAGAGGGATGGATGGGTGAAGAGATGGGAGGGTGGTGGTGCTGTCCTCTGCTCTCGCCCGGAGGGTGGCCAGTCACTGCTCCGTTTCACGCCATCGCTTCTCCGGCTGCGTGCCCAAATGTCACCGGCTCCTCTGAGCTCTCTCTCCTTTCCCTCCCTCCATCAGGGGATTACCACAGATTGAATGCTGAGCCTTTAAAACAGGTGGGGGGAGGGACCTGGGGTGGCTGTGGCATATGAGATATATACAGAGAAAGCTTAAGCGCTGGAGATAAATATACACAAAGGCACCGCTATACAGAGATACACAGGGTTATGTGAAGAGTGAGCTTGGCACAGACAGCGACTACCCTTTGCAACGACTTTGCCACAAGATATATAGAACACGCCAGAAAAGCCCATTAAAATTCAATAAAAAACGAACATTGTGAACATAACCAACGTTTGTAACGTGCATATAATATTCTCATTATTCTAGCTGAATAAGGGGTTGAAGTGCGTGAGAAATTGTCTTGTAATTAGCAGGAGACGATAGCAAGATAGTAAGAGGGGGGAATCGAAACGCTGGTTTGCGGAGATAAATACGTGGAGATTATTAGAGAAGTACAGCAAAGATAATGAAACATTCTCATGCCTCAGCACAGGGCTGCAATCCGGCCTTTCCCCGCTCTCTCTCAGCGGGTAGTGAGTGCTTCCACTGCAGCCAGGGATTCTGGTACTAGAGATGTACAGAAATATATACAGACTAAGCAAGGCAGACACCTACACAGATACACTGAGATAGGTGAAGGTCACATACAGATACAGGAATATGTATCAAGTCATACAGCGAATAAAATTACCACATTCACGTGTGTGAGACTGGTCTGTAACCCTGTCTTTCCCCATTATCTCTTAGCATACAGTGGTTCCAAGGGATTCTGGGTAATGACATGCAAATGTGCACTCGCAGTGTCACCTTTTATTTCATATTCATTTTAACATGGACCCCTATCAAGTCATACAAGTACAGACCAAGACAGCCCGTGGCGAAACGCGTGGGGGACCCGGATGACATCACCACGCTTTCGTGAGCGGCCGTGCTCCGAGATACTATCTCCACCGGCTGTGGTAAGCTAACAGTCCTCGGTTGGTTGGACACATATTGATACAAACTTTGTGTTCCTTTCCCCGGAACCGGCTGGTGTAACCCCTCTCTCGCTGATTGAGTTAAGGACACCGGATCACCGAGCGGGATGGTGGCTCTGCATGCAGCACCATGAGATGACTGCAGCAAATCATCACCACCGCCGTGGGAATTTGGAAATCTCGCGCATGCGCATGTTCTTGCTACATTTGTGCGTGTGCCAATCTTGACACCTTTTTACTGTGATATTAAATGTCAACACAGATTTAGGGTTGCCAGGTGTCCGGTATTGAACCGGACTGTCCTGTATTTGGACACTCTGTCCAGTATAAAATGAGAGGTAATACTGGACATGTATACCGGTATTACCTCTCTGGACATGTATGTGTATACCGGTATTACCTCTCTGGACATGTATGTGTATACCGGTATTACCTCTCTGGGCGTGTATGTGTATATCGGTATTACCTCTCTGGACATGTATGTGTATACCGGTATTACCTCCCTGGACATGTATGTGTATACCGGTATTACATCTCTGGACATGTATGTGTATACCGGTATTACCTCTCTGGACATGTATGTGTATACCGGTACTACCTCTCTTGGTGTGTACGTGTATACCGGTATTACCTCTCTGGACGTGTATGTGTCCGGTATTACCTCTCTGGACATAGTGACCTGACCGGCCGTGGGATTTCCCCGAGCAGGGCTGTTGCTAGGGGCTGGGCAGCTTCCTCCATCCTGATTTGCAGCTGCTGGGTAATACAGCCAATCAGGAGGTGTCAGGAGCCTGGCGGCGGGGCCCACAGAGGAAACAGCGTGGAGCAGAGGTGTGTCTCAAACGCATCACACTTTTCACCAGTGTCCAGTATTTTTTGAGTAGCCACCTGTTAAACCTATATGTGGCACGTTCCCTTTCCCTTCAGGAGCTGTGGGCCCATCACTGCACTTACTGTATCATATGCTTTTTGAACTATTTATTTCAACTTTGATCATCATATAGACTTGTTCACATTGGTTTGATTCACCAATGACACTTGATTTGGCACTGTCATCGTTATCACTGTCATCGTTATCTTCTCATCAAAGTCACTATTTGGGGGTTTGAGTGTATATTGTATTGCACCAAATATGAACAAATCAGTTGCAATATGGGGCAAAATAAGCCTATTTCGGTTGTACACTCGCACGGCTTTAATTATACAACAAAGTTCGCATATTTCTATAACTACAGACAGCTGTAATCTCCTCAGTCATATCTTAGGCCCGGGCCATGGTGCTTTCGTCCGCGTGGCGGCTGTGAAGTCACCCGCGTGAAGTGGGTGCTTTCCTTGCCCATGGTGCGTTCCTAGGGGCATCACGGAGCCGGTTCGCCCTCACTGTGCGAACCGCTCATGTGACCTAGGTGTCGCGCCAAGAAATCCATTTCAACTGATTTCTTGCGCAATGAGCGCCCGCTTCCGCCTCCGCTTGGTCTGAGGGCGATCAATGCCTTAAGCCAATCTGATGGCGCCCCGCACGGACGGCTCCGCGCAGACTCCCACACCATGGACTCGGCGCAGTCTCCCACACCATGGACCCGGCGCAGTCTCCCACACCATGGACCCGGCGCAGTCTCCCACACCATGGACCCGGCGCAGTCTCCCTCACCATGGACCCGGCGCAGTCTCCCACACCATGGACCCGGCGCAGTCTCCCACACCATGGGCCCGGCGCAGTCTCCCACACCATGGACCCGGCGCAGTCTCCCTCACCATGGACCCCGCGCAGTCTCCCACACCATGGACTCCGCGCGCAGTCTCCCACACCATGGACTCCGCGCGCAGTCTCCCACACCATGGACCCGGGCTTACCAAACACAGGCAGTGCTATCGCTGGTTATATTACTGCGATCTGGTGCTGATTATTACAGTAAGAAGTAGAACGCTCACAAGGTTTTATTCCAGACTGGACAGAGAGGGTGTCCATGTGAGCGCTGTAATGAGGTTATTTATAGAGGGGTTGCTCTTGTAATTATCCCATTCTATCTCAAAAACAGACACATTGATACATAAACCCCTAAATATTAATAGCTTGCATGGAAATGTGCAAGGTGAGCTATTTACTAAGCCATAAATCACCGCCCAGCTGCAGCGAGCTGTGTCTTCCGCGCCAGAAGTGTGGGGTGGATGTTAGGGTTGCAATATAACTGTTTAACAGTACATCACACAAAGCATTAAGTTCCGCACTACATTTCCCGGCTTGCAACGCGGCCAAAGATGGGCGGGGCGTTGTTCGGGTCATGGGCAGACCTTCAGCCTCCCGGTCTTTTCCAGCAGGGAGTCTGAGCGCAGGGCATTGTGGAACTTGTAGTCCGGAGGTGAGCGGTTTCCTGTATGCAGAAGTAACAGTGGTAGAGAGAGGGACACAAGATACATAAACAGGGATACACACAAGTGCAACACAGAGACACACACACAGACATAGGGATACACACACAGACATAGGGACACACACAGACATAGGGATGCACATATAGAGACACACACAGACATAGGGATACACAGATAGATACACACACAGACATAGGGACACACACAGACATAGGGACACACACAGACAGGGATGCACATATAGAGATACACAGAGACACACACAGACATAGGGATACACAGATAGATACACACAAGTGCAACACAGAGACACACACACAGACATAGGGATGCACATATAGATACACACACAGACATAGGGATGCACATATAGAGATACACAGAGACACACACAGACATAGGGATACACAGATAGATACACACAAGTGCAACACAGAGACACACACAGACATAGGGATACACAGATAGAGACACACAAGTGCAACACAGAGACACACACAGACATAGGGATACACAGATAGAGACACAACTATAAAGACACACAGACATACACTTTGGTGTCACACAGGGAAACAGATTCACAGTCACATCCTAACCATTACAGAGCACAGAGAGATACCCAGGATACAGACCTATATACAGGTACGTGAAGTCATATTAACATACACCGCCAGACCTCTGGGATACCCACACGTTATATAGACCAACAACCCGGGCGGTGACATGGAGGAGGTGGATCGGATCCTCATTCACACATTAAGGACCTGTGGCACGTAAGTATTTATCGATGCTTGTCTAAGCTGTGCGACGCGCCCCCTTCCCGTCGTGCGACGCGCCCCCTTCCCATCGTGCGACGCTCCCCCTTCCCGTCGTGCGACGCGCCCCCTTCCCGTCGTGCGACGCGCCCCCTTCCCGTCGTGCGACGCGCCCCCTTCCCGTCGTGCGACGCGCCCCCTTCCCGTTGTGCGACGCGCCCCCTTCCCGTCGTGCGACGCTCCCCCTTCCCGTCGTGCGACGCGCCCCCTTCCCGTCGTGCGACGCGCCCCCTTCCCGTCGTGCGACGCGCCCCCTTCCCGTCGTGCGACGCGCCCCCTTCCCGTCGTGCGACGCGCCCCCTTCCCGTCGTGCGACGCGCCCCCTTCCCGTCGTGCGACGCGCCCCCTTCCCTGAATAAGTGCCTCATTTTTCAGTCCAGTCTTATTCATAGCAATCAGAATGATTCAATAACAAATGTCCTTTGGCCACAATGTCCACTTCTCGGATAATGACCTCTTCACCTTTGTACCATGAATGTGCTTATCACTTGTAACTGGCCATCTTTCCGCCGGGCTCCATGTCCTCCCCGCTCCGCGTGTTCTGACTCCCCAGTGCGTTCTGGGTAGTAACATCAGCCCATAATGTCCCTGGATAATGGCGACGTGGAAATCCAGGACTGGACTCTGATGATGGGATGGAGCCGCCTTGGCAATGCTGGCCCCCATGTGCTGTGTGTGTGACACACCTCGGTCTCTTTGTAGTGAGGTCCCAGAGGACGTGCAGAGCCTGCGTCACTTTTCCACCGAGCTGATCGTGGAGGCGGTGGTGAGATGCCTGCGTGTGATAAACCCCTCGCTGGGTGCCAGCCTCAACCACATCCTCCCCCCTGGCATGTCCGCTCGGTTCCGCATGGGTACCAGCCTGGCACAGGCCTGCCAGGTGAGCTGTGTGTGTTATGTACCTGTGAGGGGCTGAGGTTGAGGGGAGAGGTGGGGAAGTCAGTACCTTGCTATTTGATCTATAGTTAGGGGGAGGGGTGGACTTTGGGGGAGCAGTGAAGTGGCTGAGAAACTGCTCTGCGAGGGGGCAGGGGAGGATTGAAGGGTGTGTTGTCTCTGGGTGTACCCCACATGCCAGTCTGTGGGACGTCTCTCATTCTGTGGGGTACGCTCCCTATTCTGTGGGATTGTCTCTCAGTATATGGGGTACACCCAGTCTGTGGGACGTCTCTCAGTATGTGGGGTCCACCCAGTCTGTGGGACGTCTCAGTATGTGGGGTACACCCAGTCTGTGGGACGTCTCTCTGTATGTGGGGTACGCCCAGTATGTGGAAAGCCTTTCAGTCTGTGGGGTACGCCCAGTATGTGGGATGTCTCTCAGTATGTGGGGTATGCACCTAGTCTGGGGGATGTCTCAGTATGTGGGGTACGCCCAGTCTGTGGGATGTCTCTCAGTATGTGGGGTACGCTCAGTGTGTGGGATGTCTCTCAGTATGTGGGGTACGCCCAGTCTGTGGGATGTCTCTCAGTATGTGGGGTACGCTCAGTGTGTGGGATGTCTCTCAGTATGTGGGGTACGCTCAGTCTGTGGGACGTCTCTCAGTATGTGGGGTACGCCCAGTCTGTGGGATGTCTCTCAGTATAGGGGTGCGTGCTTAGTCTGTGTGACGTTTCTGTATGAGGGGTGTTGCTGATGTTGGGGTATCTCTCTCAGGATTTGGGGTGTCCTGGGGACATTGGTTACCAGACCTTCCTGTACAGCAGTGAGCCGGATATCCGAGCGCTTCTTATCTTCCTGGCTGAGAAACTTCCCAGAGACTCCCGCGAGGACGCGCATCAGCCAGCAGGTGTGCGGGGGTCACTCTGTCGTGCCCACTCTGTCGTGCCCACTCTGTCGTGCCCACTCTGTCGTGCCCACTCTGTCGTGTGGTCTCAGACTTCCCTGGAGTCTCACCCTTCCAGATCAGGATATACCCTTGGGCTGCACCCTGTTTCCTGGGGTTAGAAAGGTTAAGAGCTGGGTATCGGAGAGATCATGGCGGGAGATAAGAGACACTGTCGGGATGTCGGCATGGGGTGATATTCTCTGTCCCGTTGCAGGTAAATCAGCCGCCCTCCAAAGAGAGATTGCAGCCAAGATAAGACACCAGCTGTCTCTCCCCTGGGTGCCTCCACCCTGTAGGACAGTTACTGTCCAGAGAGCTCAGGTGTGTATACACAGTGTGAGCACAGGGGGGCAGCAGTGCTTCATACAACAGTGATTTGCTGGCGTATATTCGCTGCCAACCGTATACCCTGCGGGGCTCAGGCAGGGAAGGGGTTACACAGCGATGCTCTGGCAGGGAGGGGGTTACACAGCGACGCTCTGGTAGGGAAGGGGTTACACAGCGACGCTCTGGTAGGGAGGGGGTTACACAGCGACGCTCTGGCAGGGAGGGGGTTACACAGCGATGCTCTGGCAGGGAAGGGGTTACACAGCGACGCTCTGGTAGGGAAGGGGTTACACAGCGACGCTCTGGTAGGGAAGGGGTTACACAGCGACTCTGGCAGGGAGGGGTTACACAGCGACGCTCTGGTAGGGAAGGGGTTACACAGCGACGCTCTGGTAGGGAAGGGGTTACACAGCGACGCTCTGGTAGGGAAGGGGTTACACAGCGACGCTCTGGTAGGGAAGGGGTTACACTAAGACTGCTTTCCCTTACATAGTTACATAGTTACACAGTTACACAGTTACACAGTTACATAGTAGATGAGGTTGAAAAAAGACAGATGTCTGTCAAGTTCAACCTGGGCTAAATTTAGACAACAGATACTTTATCCTATATCTATACTTAGTTATTGATCCAGAGGAAGGTAAACACAAAACCCCAGTGACATATCATCCAGTGATATCTCATAAGGGGAAAAATAAATTTCTTCCTGACTCCCAAGAATTGGCAATCGGATTAATCCCTGGATCAACATCCTTCCCATGTATACTTATTTGGTATATCCCTGTATACCTTTCCCATCTAAAAAGATGTCCAACTTTTTTTGAACAAATCTATTGTATCTGCCGTCACAGTCTCCATGGGTAATGAATTCCACATTTTAACTGCCCTTACTGTAAAGAACCCTTTCCTTTGTTGCTGGTGAAATCTCCTTTTCTCCAACCTTAAGGGATGCCCCCGAGTCCTTTGTACTGCCCTTGGGATGAATAGTTCATGTGAAAGCTCCTTGTACTGTCCCCGAATATATTTGTATATAGTTATCATATCCCCTCTTAGACGCCTCTTTTCTAATGTAAATAAATGTAATTTAGCTAGCCTCTCCTCATAAATTAGATTGTCCACCCCCTTTATTAATTTGGTGGCTCTTCTCTGCGCTCTCTCTAGTTCCATAATGTCTTTTCTGTGGAGTGGTGCCCAAAATTGTACTCCATATTCAAGGTGTGGTCTTAGTAGTGCTTTGTAAAGGGGCATAATTATGTTTACTTCCCTTCCATCCATTGCCCGTTTGATGCAAGATAAGATCTTGTTTGCCTTTGCAGCTACTGCATGACATTGGGCACTATTGCTAAGCCTGCTGTCTACAAGCACTCCTAAATCCTTCTCCATCAAGGATTCCCCCAATTTAACCCCATTTAATGTGTAAGTCGCCAGTTTTATTCTTGCATCCCAAATGCATAACCTTACATTTATCTGTATTAAACATCATCTGCCATTTACCTGCCCACGTCTCCAGTCTCTCCAAGTCCTTCTGAAGAGAAATTACATCCTGCTCTGATTCTATTACCTTACACAATTTAGGAGAAAAAAGAAGGAGCGCACAAAATACGGTGGTATCAAAAGATTACCAAATGTATTAATGCATCAGAGCGTTATGTAGTATCATTTCAGGACAAAAGTCCCTTCCTCAGACCAAACACCTACATAACGCTCTGATGCATTAATACATTTGGTAATCTTTTGATACCACCATATTTTGTGCGCTCCTTCTTTTTTCTCCTACTTTGCCAGTATTTAGGATCCAGCTTTGGGACGCCAGGATCAACGGAAGGTGAGCACCAAAAGCAAATACCTTGTTAAATTTCCTTAAACAGTGGTGTGCCATTTATAATCCTTTTTTGTATCACCTTACACAATTTAGTATCATCAGCAAAGATGGAGACTTTGCTCTCGATCCCACCCTCAAGGCCATTACTAAAGAAGTTAAAAAGCAGGGGTCCCAGCACCGGTCCCTGAGGTACTCCACTCGCGACTTTAGCCCAACCTGATGACGTTCCATTCCCTTGCAGAGTTCGTGCCGGTTACATCGGTTCCACGCTCAGTCCCTGACTTTAGCCCGCGATTCCTCGGTGACATCCGTCCCAGCAGGTAAGGCCTCCGAGGGTGGGAAGGGCACTGAGCAGGGCGGGTGGGAAGGGTGCGGGCAGAGCACGGAGGGTGGGTGGGAAAGGTGCGGGTGTGGCACAGAGTGGGTGGGAAGGGCACGTGCGGAGCACTGTGGGTGGGAAGGGCGCATGAGGGGCACAGAGTGGGTGGGAAGGGCACAGAGTGGGTGAGAAGGGCGCATGAGGGACACAGAGCGGGTGGGAAGGGTGCATGAGGGGCACAGAGCGGGTGGAAGGGCGCATGAGGGGCACAGAGCGGGTGGGAAGGGCACGTGCGAAGCACTGTGGGTGCGAAGGGCGCATGAGGGGCACAGAGCGGGTGGGAAGGGCACGTGCGGAGCACTGTGGGTGGGAAGGGCGCATGAGGAACACAGAGCGGGTGGAAGGGCGCATGAGGGGCACAGAGCGGGTGGGAAGGGCACGTGCGAAGCACTGTGGGTGGGAAGGGCACATGAGGGGCACAGAGCGGGTGGGAAGGGCGCATGAGGGGCACAGAGTGGATGGGAAGGGCACGTGCGGAGCACTGTGGGTGGGAAGGGCACAGAGCGGGTGGGAAGGGCACGTGCGAAGCACTGTGGGTGGGAAGGGCACATGAGGGGCACAGAGCGGGTGGGAAGGGCACATGCGGAGCACTGTGGGTGGGAAGGGCACATGAGGGGCACAGAGCGGGTGGGAAGGGCACGTGCGAAGCACTGTGGGTGGGAAGGGCACATGAGGGGCACAGAGCGGGTGGGAAGGGCACATGCGGAGCACTGGGTGGGAAGGGCGCATGAGGGGTACAGAGCGGGTGGGAAGGGCACATGCGGAGCACTGGGTGGGAAGGGCGCATGAGGGGCACAGAGTGGGTGGGAAGGGCACGTGCGGAGCACTGTGGGTGGGAAGGGCACGTGCGGAGCACTGTGGGTGGAAAGGGCACATGAGGGGCACAGAGCGGGTGGAAGGGCGCGTGTGGGGGCGTGAGTCGTTTAAGCCCTTCTGTCTGCCTGCAGAAACGAGGGAATATTGGGCGCGATACCTGCCCGTGGTTACAGCGCAGCTGCCTCTCGCCTCCTCCCTGGCTGCGTCCCTGCTGGAGAGGAACGTCTCTGACCTCAGCGCTGTCCAGGAGTGGGAGGCTGAGTGGAAGAGTCAGGGTTTATCCTCTCGTCTGTCTCCCGAGGTGAGTCCCACGGGGAGGCGGGCAGCATTCTCCTACTTCCTCTCCTGGAGCAAGATGTCCGGGGCCCACAGATCCCGCCTTCCCCGCGCTTCTCGCGTCATTCAGTGCAACGCGGCACCGGGCACCCAGTCACTCATTGAGTAAAATACCGTGTTTTGTGTATCTGCGAATGACAATGCTTGGGGTGGAGGCGCAATCAATGAGCTCCGTGCGCGAGGTGCGCTTATCAACATAAACCCAAGTGACTGCAAAAGCCCCTTCTACATCGTGTATCCCAGAACCCATCAAGCATGGGCTTGCTCTCTCCCGGGGCGTGCTCTCCCGGGGCGTGCTCTCCCGGGGCGTGCTCTCCCGGGGCGTGCTCTCCCTGGGCGCCCTCTCCCGGAGGGGGCGCCCTCTCCCGGGTCGCGCTCTGCCCCCAGGGCACGCTCTGCCCCCGGGGCGCGCTCTGCCCCCGGGCGCGCTCTGCCTGGGCGCGCTCTCTCGGGGCGCGCTCTCCCGGGGCGTGAGGCGAGCACATAGTAGACATCTCAACTGCACGCAAAATACAAGACTAGCGAGAGCGCACTATCACCAACCCGGAGTCTCCTGCAGAAGCAACCTGTGAGCAGCACAAAGGGATGTTACACGCAGACACTGCCCCACAGAGCTTACAATCTATGGTTTTCGTGCCTGAGGCCCCAGGAATTGAAGTCTGTTTCTTCACTCACTGAGCCGCTCCTTCTCTCTCTCTCTTTTTTTTTTTTCCAAACGTTTTTATTCGGCAAAGTACAAGATTACCGGCATTTCACTGAATAATCACAGCCTGATACAAAGAGGGGTTGTGAGATATGTTTAAGACAGGAAAGGGCATCGCCAAGGGAGGCGAGACCTCTGACCTCATACAGAACCAGTAAGAGTGAGGTCAGAAAGAGAGAGAGGAGAGATGGGGGGGCGGGGGGGAAATCCCTTCTCCAGTTGCAGAGATCCATCCAGGTTGGCAGGAGACCTTCTTTCCCCTTTAATTTGGGGTTAGGTGGGTTTTTGGGCTGGGTTAGTGATTAAGGCAGGGTTCCCAGATCTTACAGCGGCCCTCTGTTTTACGCTGGAGGAACGCTCTCAGTCTCTCCGGTAGCATCACTTCGTTCACCCTTCTTTTAACCCGCTGCTTGGAGGGGGGGGGGTCCCATCTTTTTCCAGGAGAACGCCACCGCACATCTCGCCGCTGTTAAAATGAAGGAGATTAGTTTCCTAACTGGGTGGTCAACTTCCTCTATTGGCCGAGTAGGTAGGTCAGTGGGTCAATAGGAATTGCGAGGCCCGTTACCTCGTTTATTAGATTTTGAACCATAAGCCAAAAGTTCTGGATTTTCGGACATGACCACCAGGTGTGGCCATGTCCCCTTTTTGTCCGCAGCCTCTCCAGCATACGTCGGAGGCCAGAGGGTAGATTTGCTTTAATCTCACTGGGGTAAGATACCAGTCAAACAGGATTTTATACATGTTTTCCTTGGTGTGGTACATATGGAAGTTCCTGAGACTGAGTCCCAAATGTCTTCCCAATCCTCTCTGTCTATAACTGTATTCAGTCCCGCGGCCCATTTGAGCGTGTAATCGCGTGCGGGGAGGTCCGCTGTTTCCTCCATTCCAGCATAAATTTGTGTTATTAGGCCGCTCCTTCTCTTTAATGCTTGGCGTTTTGACCAAAATCTCTCCAAATGTCGTCTCGGGAACAACCAAGGTGCCCCCCCCCCCGCGCGGGTTCCTGTTCCCGGGGTTGTCGCTGCCTTTCTCTTGGGAGTTGTTGCAGGGTGTGTCGTCCCTTCCCCGCAGGATTACCGCCGCAGGAAGCGGCAGCGCCTGCACAAGCGGATACAGGACCAGCTGCGCCAGTGCGACCAGCGTCTCTCCGAGAGTCGGGCGCCGGCCGCCACCTCTCAGGACCTGGTGGAGATGCTGAAGGCGTTTAATGTGGAGGGGGGCGGCGCTGACCAGACCAAGGGTTCCCGATTCACTCACACCCAGAGGTTCACCTACCAACAGGTAGGTCCTTATGGCACAAGGGCTGAGAACCAACCCCCTCAACAAAATGGTGTGTAGTATGTAACATTGTATAGATGTGTCTAAAGCAGGGGTGGCCAACTCCAGTCCTCAAGGGCCAGCAACAGGTCAGGTATTCAGGATATCCATGCTTCAGCACAGGTGACTCAGTCCCTGCTTCAGCACGGGTGTCGCAGTCTTTGACTAAGCCACTGATTGAGCCACCTGCGCTGAAGCAGGGATATCCTGAAAACCTGACCTGTTGTGGGGTCTTGGGGACTTGGTATTGTGCACCGGGATCTATATCATGAATGGTACCGCCGCCTCTAAATCTGGACCTATCCCCACCTGTCTCACTGCACAGCTCATCATCATGAAATCTTTTCTCTGGCCCCTCTCAGGACCCTCAAACACTAACAGAGCAGATGCAAAGAGCCGCAGAAATCCTCCCCAAGAAAGATATGCAGGTAAGGAGGTATCAATCTGCCAGGCGAGGCGTGGCTGGGTGTGTGTGTCCTGGGCACGGGGTGTGAGAGGCTGTCCCTGTGTGTGTGTCTCCTGGGCACGGTGTGAGAGAGGCTGTCCCTGGGGGTGTGTCTCCTGCGCACGGTGTGAGAGAGGCTGTCCCTGGGGGTGTGTGTCTCCTGGGCACGGTGTGAGAGGCTGTCCCTGTGTGTGTGTCCTGGGCATGGAGTGTGAGAGGCTGTCCCTGGCGGTGTATCTCCTGCGCACGGTGTGAGAGAGGCTCTCCCTGGGTGTGTGTCTCTCCTGGGCACGGTGTGAGAGAGGCTGTCCCTGGGTGTGTCTCTCCTGCGCACGGTGTGAGAGAGGCTGTCCCTGGGTGTGTGTCTCTCCTGGGCACGGTGTGAGAGAGGCTGTCACTGGGTGTGTGTCTCTCCTGGGCAAGGTGTGAGAGAGGCTCTCCCTGTGTGTGTGTCTCCTGGGCACGGTGTGAGAGAGGCTCTCCCTGTGTGTGTGTCTCCTGGGCACGGTGTGAGAGAGGCTCTCCCTGTGTGTGTGTCTCCTGGGCACGGTGTGAGAGTGGCTGTCCCTGGGGGTGTATCTCCTGGGCATGGTGTGAGAGAGGTTGTCCCTGGGGGTGTATCTCCTGGGCACGGTGTGAGAGAGGCTGTCCCTGGGTGTGTGTGTCTCCTGGGCACGGTGTGAGAGGCTGTCCCTGTGTGTGTGTCCTGGGCACGGTGTGAGAGAGGCTGTCCCTGGGGGTGTATCTCCTGGGCACGGTGTGAGAGAGGCTGTCCCTGGGTGTGTCTCTCCTGGGCACGGTGTGAGAGGCTGTCCCTGTGTGTGTGTCCTGGGCACGGTGTGAGAGAGGCTGTCCCTGGGGGTGTATCTCCTGGGCACGGTGTGAGAGAGGCTGTCCCTGTGTGTGTCTCCTGGACACGGTGTGAGAGAGGCTGTCCCTGGGTGTGTCTCTCCTGGGCACGGTGTGAGAGAGGCTGTCCCTGTGTGTGTGTCTCTCCTGGGCACGGTGTGAGAGAGGCTCTCCCTGTGTGTGTGTCTCCTGGGCACGGTGTGAGAGAGGCTCTCCCTGTGTGTGTGTCTCCTGGGCACGGTGTGAGAGAGGCTGTCTCTGTGTGTGTGTCTCCTGGGCACGGTGTGAGAGAGGCTGTCCCTGTGTGTGTGTCTCCTGGGCACGGTGTGAGAGAGGCTGTCCCTGTGTGTGTGTCTCCTGGGCACGGTGTGAGAGAGGCTGTCCCTGGGTGTGTCTCCTGGGCACGGTGTAAGAGAGGCTGTCCCTGGGTGTGTGTCCTGGGCACGGTGTGAGAGAGGCTCTCCCTGTGTGTGTGTCTCCTGGGCATGGTGTGAGAGGGGCTGTCCCTGTGTGTGTGTCTCCTTGGCACGGTGTGAGAGGGGCTGTCCCTGTGTGTGTGTCTCCTGGGCACGGTGTGAGAGAGGCTGTCCCTGTGTGTGTGTGTGTCTCTCCTGGGCACGGTGTGAGAGAGGCTGTCCCTGTGTGTGTGTCTCCTGGGCACTGTGTGAGAGAGGCTGTCCCTGGGGGTGTATCTCCTGCGCACGGTGTGAGAGAGGCTCTCCCTGGGTGTGTGTCTCTCCTGGGCACGGTGTGAGAGAGGCTGTCCCTGGGTGTGTCTCTCCTGCGCACGGTGTGAGAGAGGCTGTCTCTGTGTGTGTGTCTCCTGGGCACGGTGTGAGAGAGGCTGTCCCTGTGTGTGTGTCTCCTGGGCACGGTGTGAGAGAGGCTGTCCCTGGGTGTGTAACCTGGGCACGGTGTAAGAGAGGCTGTCCCTGGGTGTGTGTCCTGGGCACGGTGTGAGAGAGGCTCTCCCTGTGTGTGTGTCTCCTGGGCATGGTGTGAGAGGGGCTGTCCCTGTGTGTGTGTCTCCTTGGCACGGTGTGCGAGGGGCTGTCCCTATGTGTGTGTCTCCTGGGCACGGTGTGAGAGAGGCTGTCCCTGTGTGTGTGTCTCCTGGGCACGGTGTGAGAGAGGCTGTCCCTGGGTGTGTCTCTCCTGGGCACGGTGTGAGAGAGGCTGTCCCTGGGTGTGTCTCTCCTGGGCACGGTGTGAGAGAGGCTGTCCCTGGGTGTGTCTCTCTGCTTGGCACGGTGTGTGTGTGATCTCTGCACGTTTTCACCCCTTTACCCAGGACGCCGACGCGGAGCAGCAGGAGCTGGCGACTCTCCAGGAGCAAATAGACAGGAGTGAGCAGGAAATCCAAGGACTCCGCCAAAGCACTAAACTTCTCCACCTCACCTTGACACAGGTCAGAGGCTGGGCGGGCGTTGGCAGGGAAGAGCAGACACCCTAGTGAGTTCCCCGTAACCTCCCCATTGCCCTCCCTTCCATGGCAGGTGGAGGGTGAGGTGAGCGAAAAGCGTCAGCAATGTGAAGAGAAAGAGAACTTGATCCGAGTGAAGAAGCGAGCAGTGGAGCTGTTACCCGACGCAGATAACAACCTCGCCAAGTTACAGGTACCCGAGACAGTCCGTTCTCCGAGCTGCACATCTGTGTCTAACTTTTCATGTATATTTTTTCCAACATCTTCACTTTTCTCCGAGTTTTCGCCTGTTTCCTATTTCGCTTCTTACCCGAAATCATTATATCCTTCCGGAAAGGCAATTTATTCAGCAACTGATCTCCCCAGAACGTAGCGACAAAGTCTTAGGGAGGCAGGAAAGAGCGCGCAGCGGCATACGTTCGCACTTTACCAACAAACAATGGTAATCTAGGCAGCCATGGAAGGGTTAATGTCGTATACCAGTCGGTACCAAGTGGATCAGTAGAAACCAGCGCAGGATCGTTAAAAAATAAACGACGTGGTCACTTTCTCGTGCGGAGACGCCCGGCAGGCAACGCTTCCTCTCTCTCCTCCAGGCGCTGGTGGACAGCAGTGCTCTCCGAATGGTGAATCTCGTGGGCCAGTGGGAGTCTCACCGAGTGCGGCTGCTGGAGGATTACAGACAGCTGAGGGCGGTCCACCAAGAGCGAGAGGTACGCGGCAAACGCTGGCAGGGGGACCGCGATGTCCCGGTCATTTTCTGGGAGACCCCAGTGCTGTGTGTCCCGCTGACCTGCAGCGGCATTCACTAATAGGAATATAGGTCCTGTATATCGTGTGTGTTTGTGTGTGTTGGTGTGCACGCACACACACGTGTATGTTAATGGAGATGTGTGTGTGTGTGTGTGTGTGTGTGTGTGTGTGTTCCCTTCTTTGGAGTCTGCAAGTGAATCTTCTTACTATATATTTCTCAAACCACTGTATGTCTGTCTGCCCTGTGTCCCTAGCGGCAATCGCATTGGACCTTTGCCCCGTCACTCCGCCTCCCTTGGCCCACCCGCCCCCGCACACTTCTCTTTGGCTGGTGTGCTCTAACAGTGTCTCAAACACACCCCTGTGCCCCCCTCACCGCAAACCCACGCTGCCCCGCCGCCAAGCCTCCTACACCTCACCTCCCACACCCGGCGCTCTCACCTCCCACATCCGGCGAGGCACTCTCACCTCCCACACCCGGCGCTCTCACCTCCCACACCCGGCGCTCTCACCTCCCACACCTGGTGCTCTCACCTCCCACACCCGGCGCTCTCACCTCCCACACCCGGCGCTCTTACCTCCCACACCCGGCGCTCTTACCTCCCACACCCGGCGCTCTCACCTCTCACACCCGGCGCTCTCACCTCCCACACCCGGCGCTCTCACCTCTCACACCCGGCACTCTCACCTCACACCCGGCGCTCTCACCTCTCACACCCGGCGCTCTCACCTCTTACACCCGGCACTCTCACCTCTTACACCCGGCGCTCTCACCTCCCACACCCGGCGCTCTCACCTCCCACACCCGGCGCTCTCACCTCCCACACCCGGCGTTCTCGCCTCCCACACCCGGCGTTCTCGCCTCCCACACCCGGCGTTCTCGCCTCCCACACCCGGCGTTCTCGCCTCCCACACCCGGCGCTCTCGCCTCCCACACCCGGCGCTCTCGCCTCCCACACCCGGCGCTCTCCCCTCCCACACCCGGCGCTTTCACCTCCCACACCCGGCGCTCTCACCTCCCACACCCGGCGCTCTCACTTTCCCCGGCGCTCTCACCTCTCACACCCGGCGCTCTCACTTTCCCCGGCGCTCTCACCTCTCACACACCAGTCGTCCCCCCCCCCCACCCACCCATACACACAGAGCACGCTCTCTGCGGCTCACACCTCACACAGGCCGCTCCCCATCCCCGAGAGCGCTCCTCTGGCTCTCTCCGCCCCTCCCGTGAAGGGCACAGCACCTCCTCACCGGAGCGTCTCTGCCTCGCCGGGGGTCACGGACACCGCCCGAGGTGGAGGAGGAGGGCGGCCAGGTGCAAGATGAGGAAACGCAGGGGAATGGGTCCCTGACACCCCACCCTGCCCCTTGCCCCCCCTCCCCTCCCTGCCCCTTGCCCCCCTCCCTGCCCCTTGCCCCCCCTCCCCTCCCTGCCCCTTGCCCCCCCTCCCTGCCCCTTGCCCCCCCCTGCCCCTTGCCCCCCCTTCCTGCCCCTTGCCTCCCCTCCCTGCCCCTTGCCCCCTCCCTGCCCCTTGCCCCCCCTCCCCTCCCTGCCTTTGCCCCCCTCCCCTTGCCCCCCCTGCCCGCCCCCCCTGCCCGCCCCCCCTTGCCCTCCCTCCCCGCCCCCCCTGCCCCCACCCCCTTGCCCCCCCTGCCCACCCCCTGCCCTCCCTCCTCTCCCTCCCTGCCCCTTGCCCCCCCTCCCCTCCCTGCCCCTTGCCTCCCCTCCCTGCCCCTTGCCCCCCCTCCCCGCCCCTCGCTCCCCCTCCCCTCGCCCCCCCTCCCCTCCCCGCCCCTTGCCCCCCCTCCCTCCCCGCCCCTTGCCCCCCCTCCCTCCCCTCCCTGCCCCCCTCCCTGCCCCTTTCCCCCCCTCCCTGCCCCTAGCCCCTCCTCCCTGCCCCTTGCCCCCCCTTGCCCCCCCTCACTCCCCTCCCTGCCCCTTGCCCCCCCTCCCACCCCTCCCTGCCCCTTGCCCCCCCTCCCACCCCTCCCTGCCCCTTGCCCCCCCTCCCACCCCTCCCTGCCCCTTGCCCCCCCTCCCTCCCCTCCCTGCCCCTTGCCCCCCTCCCTGCCCCTTTCTCCCCCTCCCATCCCTCCCTGCCCCTTGCCCCCCCTCCCCTCCCCCTTGCTCCCCCCTCCCTCCCCCTTGCTCCCCCCTCCCTCCCCCTTGCTCCCCCCTCCCTCCCCCTTGCTCCCCTCCCTGCCCCTTGCCCCCCCTTCCTCCCCTCCCTGCCCCTTGCCCCCCCTCCCACCCCACCCCTTGCCCCCCCTCCCTGCCCCTTGCCACCCCTCCCTGCCCCTTGCCCCCCCTCCCACCCCTCCCTGCCCCTTGACCCCCCTCCCACCCCTCCCTGCCCCCCCTCCCCTCCCCCTTGCCCCCCCTCCCTCCCCCTTGCCCCCCCTCCCTCCCCCTTGCCCCCCCTCCACTCCCTGCCCCTTGCCCCCCTCCCTCCCTGCCCCTTGCCCCCCCTCCCTCCCTGCCCCTTGCCCCCCCTTCCTCCCCTCCCTGCCCCTTGGCCCCCCCGCCCTTCCACGCCCCTTGCCCCCCCGCCCTTCTATGCCCCTTGCCCCACCCTTCCACTCCATGCCCCCTGGCCTTCCACGCCCGAGCAACGCCGGGTATATCAGCTAGTAGCCATTAAAGATGGATGGCTATGACACATTATTGAATAAACGCTTTTATTTCCGAATGAAAGTGTAACGGTGAATTGTTACAAGATATCACTTGTTGCGTTATGGAGAGGAAGTTCCGGTCACGTTACCACCTGTATAGTATTAAAGTGTTTCCTTAGAACTCATAACTCCTCCAAACTACTGCGGTAACTGCTCAGAGATTAGAGATCCCCCCCCATACTGCAGTAACCTCTCAGAGATTAGAGATTCCCCCCCCCCCCCCCATACTGCAGTAACCTCTCAGAGATTAGAGATTCCCCCCCCCCCATACTGCAGTAACTTCTCAGAGATTAGAGATCCCCCCCATACTGCGGTATAAATTGGCTGACACGATGTGCCCGGGTGTGTGACCGCCTCTCTTTCCAGCCCCTCGGCTTCCTCTGTAACTGGATTTACTATTGAATGTGATATTCTGTTTCCATGTTTAACTGGTTCATAATTGAGAGAGAACCTGAAGGATTAAAGCTGCTAGTGGTAGTGAGGCCCCCCGTGGAAAACGCTCAGCTGTGGCTTCCTGTGCCTCCGGCTTCCTGTGCCTCTGGCCTCCTTGGGTAAACTGT